>NC_057718.1:35542311-35585213 GCF_004010195.1 Chiloscyllium plagiosum | reverse complement strand
GCCAGTTCTGTATTCAAATGGCTAGTTCTTCCTGTATTCTGTGAGGTCTAACCTTGCTAACCAGTCTCCCGTGGGGAACCTTGTCGAATGCCTTACTGAAGTCCATATAGATCACATCTACCACTCTGCCTCATCAATCCTCTTTGTTACTTCTTCAAAAAACTCAATCAAGTTTGTGAGACATGATTTCCCATGCACAAAGCCATGTTGACTATCCCTAATCAGTCCTTGCCTTTCCAAATACATGTACATCCTGTCCCTCAGGATTCCCTCCAACAACTTGCCCACCACTGACGTCAGGCTCACTGGTCTATAGTTCCCTGGCTTGTCTTTACCGCCCCTCTTAAACACTGGCACCACATTAGCTGACCACCAGTCTTCCGGCACCTCATCTGTGACTATCAATGATACAAATATCTCAGCAAGAGGTCCAGCAATCACTTCTCTAGCTTCTCACAGAGTTCTAGGGTACACCTGATCAGGTCCTGGGGATTTATCCACCTTTATGTGTTTCAAGACATCCAGCACTTCCTAAGTGTAAAGGCATCAGCTAGTGTGGCTTCCTCACAAAGGCAGTCTTGTTGCCTGGTCAGTTTTCTCCCCTCAGACTGGAAACATTTAACAACATGCTAGACTACATATAACTGAGACTGCTCATGAGCTGACCAACATTGAGAGGCTTCACACCTTCATCAGGAATTTGGGCTTATGCCTGAAATGCTGTCTCTCCTGCTCCTCGGATGCTGCCTGACCTGCTGTGTTTTTCCAGCGCCACCCATTTCGACTCTGACTCTCCAGCATCTGCAGTCCTCACTTTCTCCCCATAAACAGAACTTCTTCATAATAGTCTTGGTGAGTTCTCACCTAACCTTGAAACAACTGCAGTAAGACTTCCTTTCTCCTCCATTCCAGTCCCTTTGTAATAAAGGGTTATGTGATATTTTCTTTCACAATGGCTGGCTGAACTTGTCTGTTAATTTTCTGTGATTCATATACAGGGATACTCAGGTCCAAATATTCCAAGCTGACTACAACTTCAAGTTCTTGGCAAACACACTTGCCCTTTCTAAGTTGAAGTTGATTCTGCATGATTGTATTATGGTACATTTGGTGCTCTGTTATCATGTCCTTAATAATAAATTCTGAAATTCTCTCTATCACTGATGTGAGACTAACATTTTGATATTTTTCTGGTGCTCCATTCTTGAATAGCTGAGCTATGGCTGCAATCTTCCAGTTCTCAAGGCCATTTTAGAACATAAGGAAGATCAAAATCAATGCATTTACTAGCTCTATAGGTTGACTCTTAAAGCCAATGATCATGGAGTTCGGAATTTATTGATTTTAATCCCATTATTTTCTCCACACATCTTTAAAAACTAATGCTAATTTCTTTAGTGGGGACTGGTTAGCTTAGGTGGCTGGAAGGTTGTGCTGAGTGATCCCAACAACAGGATTCAATCCCCATATCGCTTGCTCTAGATCATGGAGACCTGCTTCCTTACTGTGCCTTGCTCTTGATGAGGTGAGTGGGGATCAAGGGATATGGTGGGGAGCGGGGGGTGGGGGGTGGGGGGGGGTGGTGAGATTAGCGTTTTGAGCTCAATGATCAACCATTCTCAAACTGAACAGCAGAGCAGACTCGAGGGGTTGAATGGCCTACTCCTTCTGCTATGTTCTGTGTTTCTATGTTTGCCCTTCAAGCTATATAACCAATTGCTTCTCTCTATTAAGTGAAACACCTTTGGGCCTGCCTGGAAAATGACTAATTGCCTCATTCTCACTTGGCCCTGGGCTCCCCCTCTTTCCAGCATTCTTTTGTGATTTCTATTAAAAGTGGATACAAGTATTTAATATCTCTGCCATTTTCATTTATTGCTCTGATCAATTCTTCTGCTGGGCCTCTTAGTAACTCACATTTAGTTCCACATGTGTTTCTACTCACATCACTATAGCTGTTTCTGCAATCTTTTTTTTAGTTTTCTGCTTAGTTACTTAAATTCTATTTTTCCTTTCTTAATTAATTTCTTGGTCACCTTTTGCTAAATTTAAAAGTCCTATCAACCTTCAAACTCTAACAATATCTTAGGTGACCCCTTTAACTGAAATAAAAACATAAAGTACTGGAGAAACTTAGCTAGTCTGATGTCACCTGAGTTCTGAAGAAAAGATATATTGGATTTGAAATATTAACTCTGTTTTTCTCTTCACAGATGCTGCCAAACCTACTCCAGCACTTCCTTTTATTTTCAGATCTCCAGCATGTGCAGCATTTATTCCCTCTAATCTGTTATTAATTTATTACAATAGTCAAAATTGGACTGCTTTTCCATTGAGTGTGTTACTCGCCAAAGAAATGTAGTTTTTTGTGAATTTATAAATTGATTCTTTAAACATTTGCCATTGCTTAACCACTGTAATATTTTTACTCTCATTTCCAAATCTGCATTTTCAAACTAACCCCTCACACCTGTTTCATTTCATTCATAGATCCTAGTTCCACATTTAACTAAGTAACATTCAAATTCAGTTCCAAGTTCATTCATGTTATGATCACTCTTCCCAAAAGCCTCCTTTATCATATAGTTATTAATTATCCATTTTTTTGCTGCACAATATTACATTTAAAGTATTCTACTTCATAGTTGATCGAGGAAACTATTTTGAATGCATTCCCTGACCTCATCCTTAAAACTAATGCTGTTTTACAGTAAGTTCATGAGATGTGAGTATTGCTGGCGAAGCCATCATTATTGCTCATTCCTGATTGCCCTTGTCAAGATGGTGGTGATCTTCCTTTATGAAAAGCTACTGTGTAGGTCCAATCAAGTGCTATTAAGAAAGGAGTTCCAGGCTTATGACCCAGTGATAGTGAGGGGAACGGTGTTATAGTTCCAATTTAGGATGGCATATGGCACGGAGGGTAACTTGCAGGTGATGGTGTTGCCATGAGTTTGCTGCCCCTGTGTTTCCAGGTGGTCAAGGGTTGGAAAGTAATTTAGGCAATCTTGGTGAGCTGCTGTGGTGTATCTTGTAGATGCTACAAACTGCTGCCACTGTGAGAGTAGATGTATTCCATCACAATCTCGAGTTGTAACTTGTAGACCAGTGCTTCCCAAACATTTCTCCCCTGCGATCTCGTGTGGCAAATTGGAAAGTTGAGGACCCCACCGTTGGTCAGTTGTGTGTGTGTGTGTGTGATTGGTGGTTCTGTTTGCGAGTATGTATGCGTTGCTGTCTAATGAAGCCAGGTTGGTCAATTTCATTAAAAATACAATAAAGACCCCAATATGCAGTTAAAAAAGAGCTGCCATTCCGAAACAGACACTACTTTGATCATTCAATGGTAGACCCCTCTTGAATGACAGCAGTTGCATTGGCATTGTGAGCAGGAAGTAATTATTGCACTGCCTTTTCTATTGTATTCTTGCCATGTTCACAGTAGTGAGATCTTCAATTCGAATCCTATATCCAAGTCAACTGGGACAGCGTGCCTTGGATAAACAATCCTTTCATACTCACTGAATCACATGTAAGAGCTTAATTGTTATTTTCAAAGACAAAATTATTGGGCAGGGTTTAATCATTAAATAACATTTATAGAAGGAACAGCCTGAGTGATTTATTAAAATAATATGAATACAACAGGCAGGAACTAGTTCAAAGAGGTTAAACAAGCTACTAAAATAAGATAAAATGAAAACTTCCTCATAGACCAGTCAGTAATAAAACAGATGGAAAGTAGAGGTGAGTTTAGAAGGGGGATAATTTAAAATACAATGACAAAGGCGAGGTAGATTCATACTTAGGATAGAGGACAAGGAAATAGCTCCAAAGTGCTGCCAATTTGTGCTGTAACTGTCTACTAAGGGATGGATTATAATGGCTTGGAATATTCTCTCAACTGATATGCTATTTATGATGAATGTCTTGCTTCTCCTGTACCTCTTTTGGCTGGCCAATACCAGGCACCATGGTCAATGTGCCTGTATTATAGCACCAGGGGACACAACACATTGCTGCCCTGCCGATAGTCTTACACCCTACCATTTCATCTACTTTTATGTAGACTTAGTTTTAGTCAAAACAAAAGATGCAAAAGATCTTTTTCATTGCACCCAGGATACAATGTTAGCAAAACTTAATTGTGTAGGAAGATAATGAGTCATGCATTGCCTGTTAGTGATTAGGAAAGTATTAGTTACATTATGGCTGAAGATTAGCTGTTTAATCTTTATTTGTAATGAAATATGGAAGCAAAGCATTGATTTCTTCTGGTAATGATGGAAGTAGCTGATTTGATTAACAACCACTTCTATTGACTTAAAACATTGAATAGGATGAGAAAAAGTAAACATTGTGGATGTTATATGTACTTCCAATGTAGGGCAGAAATACATTGCTGTTTTAGCTGGAGAGCAATAATGGCCTAAAGTAATCTGCACTGATAAACTAATTACAAAGCTGAATTATAGTTAAGTATGTCTCAATTTTTAAGTTTAAAAAAACGTATGGTTTTAACCATGTCAACATGTGGAGTGGTGTCAGCAAAAAGAAAGGTCAATTCACTTGTTTGGAGCACTACTATTAAGCCAATTATGCTAATTAACGCCTTTTCTTACACACACAATTTCTGTTTCCAACATTGGTGCCAGTTTCCTCTCTGGTGCCTACCTGAGGCTGAACCATACAGTACACAAATCTGCTATCACATCTGGCCTCCAAGGCAATGCTTCACATGTTTACCGCTAAGACTGATGATTGGCATCTTCACAATATCATCCAATGCCACACATGACACCTCTCAACCTCAAAAACAGTCTCAGCTCATCTGCCAAAATCCTCATCTGTTTTTGTTGTTATTACCAGGCTTGGGGAATTGGGGTGGGGGGTGGGGAGGAATTTTCTAGGCCTGCTCCAAGCATTTAAAAAAGGCTGGAGGGCGAAATTTGGATTCCCAACATTGGGTGAAAGGTTTGGTATTAACATAATAGAACCTTTCAGTAAGTTTTGAGAAGATTTGTAGCTCAGGTTGAGGTTCTGGATGTAGGTTTGCTCGCTGAGCTGGGAGGTTCATTTCCAGACGTTTCGTCACCCTACTAGGTAACATCTTCAGTGGGCCTCAGATGAAGCAGTGTACATGATTCCTGCTTTCTATTTATATGTTTGGGTTTCTTTGGGTTGGTGATATCATTTCCTGTTTTTTTTCTCAGGGGGTGGTAGATGGGGTCTAACTCGATGTGTTTGTTGATAGAGATCCGATTGGAATGCTATGCTTCGAGGAATTCTCGTGCATGTCTCTGTTTGGCTTGTCCTAAGATGGATGTATTGTCCCAGTGGAAGTGGTGTCCTTCCTTATCTGTATATAAGGATACTAGTGAGAGAGGGTCATGTCATTTTGTGGCTAGTTGGTGTTCATGTATCCTGGGGGCTAGTTTTCTGCCTGTTTGTCCGGTGTAGTGTTTGTTACAGAACCTTTTAGATTGTTGGCCTTCCCTTCTGTGAGAGCTGGGAGCTTCTTTTGTGTTCAGGAGTATGTGTGTACTCATTAACACCCAGCCTGCTAGGAACATAGACTGCATGCTCCATAGAAACTGCCATTCATAACTGGTCTTGGGAGGTTTTGTTGTCATTCATTGCCAACAGCTTGAGGAATGCAAAATGACTGGATGAACCAGGAATAATTCATAACGGGCCTTGTAAGTTGTTGTTGTGGAATGGCACCATCAATCTAACAGATACAGTTTGTGCTGCCAACCCAGCCTGCTCATTGAGACAGCTACACTGGTCCACATCAGGAAACTCGACTGGGATAGGCATGAGGTGCTCAAACTGAAAGGAGCTGAACAGAAACACTCCAGAAAAAGATGGGAAGGTACAGCAGAGAGATAAACTTAAAATGCCAAAGTTGTCTGGGGTGCCAGAGGGATTTTAGGGCATGGAGCGAGGCAACTGGAGGTTAGAGGGGAGGGTGACAGTGATAAGAACAAGAGGGATAAGCAAAGATGGGAGCTGCACTTCAACAGTGGGATCACAATGGGATCAGGAGGTGTGTTGGGGAGTGAAGGAGCTGGGGACTTAAATAAGGAATGACACGAGGCCAAGAATGGAGGAGCTGGATAGCTGTGGGGTCAGGGGAAGCTCAGGAAGGTCACAGGAATATGGCGAAAGGGGCCACAGTTACAGGGTGAGATGGAAGCATCACAAAGAATTTACCAGAGGAAAGGTATAAACCATCCCCAGTGATGAAGGGGAAAGCGTAGTTTAGAGAGGGGAGGGGAGTCAGTGTGAAGGAATGGAGAGAAAGGTTTACGTGCATCATTCTTCTCTTCAGTCAGTCAGGTCAATACAGAATCCCTCGCTAAGGGTGTGAGATAGAAATGGAAGGGGCCTGAGGTGTCTGTTTGCACAATTCCTGCACAGACAAACACCCCAAATGGGAGTGAAGTGAAACAGAAACAAATAAAACAGTTCAGCATGCAGCCAGTCAAGGTCTGTATATAGAAAAGAACTTGCTGCAGCATGACAATTAACAGACTCTAGCTGCTCAACGTGCAGTCATGGAATATGTTTAAAGTAGAGTTTAAAAACTTTCTAAAATCCAATGATGCAAAGAGAGAGATAGTGTACGATAAAAGGCATCAAAGTGTTCAATCAGCTATGCTGAATGGAGCTGAATGGCCTCCTTCTTCTCCAATGTTCCTGAACTGAAAGAGATTTCACTCCCTTGATGTAAATCTTGTTAGTGACCATTACCAATATTTCCTGTAGGTATGCACATTCCTGATAAAAGGCTGATGCCTGAAAAGTCAACTCTCCTGCTCCTTGGATGCTGCCTTACCTGCTGTGCTTTTCTAGTGCCATACTTTTCAACTCTGACTCTCCAGCATCTGCAGTCCTCACTTTCATCTGTAGGTGTGCACATCCTATTTCAGGGAACTGTCACAATACTTATAATCTAACATCACGCTAATGTTTGCTCCCCCGTGTCATCAACCAAGATGGTATGCAGGAAACAAGGGGTACCCACACAAGGCCTGGTTTATGGCCCCAATGCATAACTGCACCTCCCCCTCTTTTCCAGATGATGCTGAACAGCACTACAATGCTGCTCATGCATCTAATAAAGGCCATCATAGGATAGACCATTTGTCTACTGAAGATACATGACCATTGCTTGTGCCACTCAGGAGGAACAGTTCAGTTGTTACTGAAACGTTTCTCATGTTGGTGATTGTTTGCTGCATCTTCACCAGGGTGGCAGCTTCAGAGGGGAAATGTCCATTTGAAGAGGAAGGGGAAACTGCACTTCACATCAGGTGAAGAGGTAACTGCTCTGGAACCCAGGCTCTATTCACCAAAATGTGATGCCGAGTCAATTTCAGATAGAATACTCACTGAAACGAATGTCTCTGTGCTGGTGAAATATAAGGAAGAACACTTTTGTGTTATATCTTCTGAGGGTGCTGACTCTTCCAACTCAGAGGTGTTGGTCAAGACAGGAGATTTTTCTCCCCTAAATTGGGATTGGGATCCAGAGGCTGCACAGTAAAATTTATTCGTGCCATGAGTAGCCAAGATGTTTTTTCAGACATTGCTACATCATGTGCAGTTGGGAAAACAACTTGGAGACTTTCACACTAAATGTCTATACATATTCAATCTCTCCTTCAGTACAGTGTGATGGCCAGAGGGCATGGATAGAAATCCCAAATGAAAGCACATTCTCTTCCATGGTTTTGTGTTTGAATTCTGTTTTTTTTTAAAAATAGAGCCTAAAAATTCAGTCTACAATCAGGAGAGGAGGGACAAAAAGTGGTAAGGGGAGACAATTTACATTTCATTGTAATTCTTCAGGGTCTGCAGCAATTTGTTTCGAACAAGGTTTTAAAAGTTTGCATAATCAATAAAACTTAAAAAAAAGTGTTGGGAGATCCAATTGTCAGTCTGTTCTCCATCAGGTGCTTAATATATCTTCACATTGCATCTTGTGATGGGACCTGGTACTTATTGAAGTGAAGCGTGCTAATAAACCTCATGTTAATGATTTACAGAGACACTGGTCTTTTCCAAGGGAAAAGCTGCTGCATCACAGGTACAGGGTTGAATATGGTGCTATGGGAAGAACACGCACATGGTGTAGCTGGAGATTATATATAGGAAGCAGGATTAGAGGAGCTACATGAAAGAAATGTGCCAAACCATGTGATCACTGGTTAAGGTCTGAGGGCAGAGCTGCACAGTGAAAGTGTGAAGGGTATGTGATAACAATGTAGTCAATGGGTTTGTCGGGACATGGATGGCAATGAAAGAATCAAAGGCTGGCAGATAATGAATAGAATGGATACAGCAGCAGAGAAGCTTTTCTGAGTGAATTTCTGTTGAACGTATTAAAACGCTGGACAGGAAAAGACCCAGTGGTCCATCTCGCCTGTCCCTTGCAGCCCATCGCATGAGTAAAGGTTCAGGTTAAGAATGACTGTGGGCACAGCTGGAGATGTCCACAGTCTGCTAATAGATGTGATCTCTGATTGAGCAGCATTGTTGTAAGTGTGAAAACCAAAGTAGCTGACTGTAATACATACAACTGATAAGAAAAATATGATCTTCTGTTGACTGGTTTCTGAATCAGGAGTACCTTTTCTGAAAACTATTCGTTAAAATGATCAATATGATTTGCTGACAACAAAGACAGATGTGACAATTATTATTAGATCCTAAAACATGTACTGCTTTGAACATTGGTTTTAGGTATTCATGAAATTTAAGGTGTGCTTAACTTGGGATCATTTTTTAAAATGGCTATTCATATTCTATTTATGCAACATCTTGTTGGACCGGAAGTTTCTGAAGTTCATAGCACAGAGTAAAACTGGGGCACATTTTATTCAAAACAATGTAAGACCTAAAAGTTCTGAGAGTTTTGATGAGGTCTTTTATACAGAAGATGGTGCGTGTATGGAATGAGCTGCCAGAGGAAGTGTTGGAAGCTGCTACAATTACAACATTTAAAAGGCATCTAGATGAGTATTTGAATAGGAAGCATTTACAGGGAAATGGGCCAAATGCTGACAAATGAGACTAGATTAATTTAGGATATCTGGTCAGCATGACCAAGTTGGACCGAAGGGTCTGTTTCCATGCTGTACATTCTTTATGACTGCATGACTCTATGACATGGAAAGTTGTTGCAGAAACCTTGGTGGAGATAGAATCCAAGAAATAAATCAAAACAAACTGCAACTAACTAACAGGCTCTTTCAGAGACCCAGCACCATTGTGCAGGGCTGAATGGCCTTCTTTTTGCCATAAGACTCTGCGATTTGTGATTTATATTTACCGGGTCCGACTGCTACTCCCAAAAATACAGGAAATCTTTGAAATTATCTCAAATTATAAAGATGTGATTGATCAGGACCAAACTGTAGGAAACAGCAGAGACTGAATGCTTGGAGATAATGAAACTAGCTAATAAAGTGTATCTATTACCAAGTGTAACCATAAAGGCAAGTATGTGGATTATAAATATACCTCCAAAGTATGCTTTGATTTTATAGAAATGCAGTAAAGTGTGAAATAAGAAATAATATTTTTTTCATTGGGCTGTTGTTCCAACAAATTATTATTTCCAATACATTAAGTACAAACACATTTCATAAATTATATCTTTAAGTTGATCAAGAAGCAATTAAACTAACATAGGTTGTTCAACAAGTGAGAATCCTAAAGAAGATTGGTCAATGAAGCCATCATTTCAACATTTGAGGAATAAGGAGGTTAATCAATATTACTTTCACATAAAACAAGTGACATTACTTTCATGGATGACATCATCACAATTATGAAATGGATATGGACAAAAAAACCCATTCAACTCATCTTAGTTCACCTTCGCTGAGCACTCTAGTATCTTCTTCTCCACAAAAATTATACAATGCAATGTTTCTTAACTCCTTCCGTGCTTTTCTAGCTTCCACCACTCTACTCTGGAGTCTATTCCTTGAGCTGATTGTCATTTGTGCGACCGATAATGTTTGGAATTTAATGGGGAAAATTATAATCCCTTTTAACTGTAGACTAATTGGTGCGGAACTCATAAAGGGTTTGGCCGTGTGAACACACTCAATTTCCAAGGCACTTTGTCTTCTATTAGAATGTCAGTGCTGAGCATTTAACAGCTCCATTCGTTGTAACAGATCGGCCGTTCTCTGTCCACGTGGCATTAACATTATTTTTATTATTTCTTTGCTGTTTGGTAGATAAAAGAGTGCCAGAAAAAGAGCAAGTTGCATACAGAAACTGCTGAGCACGATGACAGCCCTCACTGCGTTTTCCAGATGGTATCTGTATGCTATACATGGTTACTTCTGTGAGGTCATGTTTACAGCTGGATGGGAATTCATTGAGAGTGCGAACTGGAAATTTCTGGGCGTTACCAGTGTGTGGTCCCTTTTTATCTACGGCACTTCAATCCTCGTTGTGGAAAAAATGTACCTTCACCTTCGGACAAGGTGTAACATTCTAATAAGGTGCTTAATCTATACACTCTGGACGTATGCCTGGGAGTTTGTGACTGGTTTTATTCTCCAACAGTTTAATGCCTGCCCATGGGATTATTCCTCTTTCCGGGGGAACTTTATGGGTCTAATTACTCTTGAGTATTCAGCGCTGTGGTTCCTTGCTTCAATAGTTGCAGAGCAGATGGTGATAAAGAACACTTTGCGATTACGTTTTGATGGACAAGGAGGAGCAGATTCCAATAAGAAAGGTTTCAAAGAACATGTGACTCTCAAAAAGCACTTGTAATTCGAAATATTGTTAATTATTGCAATTATTGGTTCAACATTTCTTAGTTAAAATCCATCAATTATTTTTACTGCTTGTAGTTAATTTTGCTTTTTTTTGTACTCGATCTCTTTTTATTTTTGGTTTTAATAGCAGCTTTCTTGCTCTGCATTCCCAAAAGTACTAATTAGAGTCATAGAGTGATAAAGATGTACAGCATGGAAACAGACCCTTTAGTCCAACCAGTCCATACCGACCAGGCTCAGATCCCTCCAAACCCTTCCTATTCATATATCCATCCAAATACCTCTTAAATGTTACAATTGTACCAGCCTCCACCACATCCTCTGGCAGCTCATTCCATACACGTACCACACTCTGCATGAAAAAGTTGCCCCTTATGTCTCTTTTATATCTTTTCCCTCTCACCCTAAACCTGTGCCCTCTACTTCTGGACTCCCCAACGCCATGGAAAAGACTTTGTCTATTTATCCTATCCACGCCCCTCATAATTTTGTAAACCTCTATAAGGTCACCCCTCAGCCTTCGACGCTCCAGGGAAAACAGCCCCAGCCTGTTCAACCTCTCCCTATAGCTCAAATCCTCCAACCCTGGCAACATCCTTACCTTACCATTAAGTGTATAAGTCCTGCTAAGATTTGCTTTCCCAAAATGCAGCACCTCGCATTTATCTGAATTAAACTCCATCTGCCACTTCTCAGCCCATTGGTCCATCTAGTCCAGATCCTGTTGTGATCTGAGGTTACCCTCTTCGCTGTCCACTACACCTCCAATTTTGGTGTCATCTGCAAACTTACTAACTGTACCTCTTATGCTCACATCCAAATCATTTAAGGAAATGACAATATAGAGGACGCAGCACTGATCCTTGTGCCATCCACTGGTCACAGGCCTCCAGTCTGAAAAACAATCCTCCACCACCACCCTCTGTCTTCTACCTTTGAGCCAGTTCTGTATCCAAATGGCTAGTTCTCCCTGTAGTTCATGAGATCTAACCTTGCTAACCAGTCTCCCATAGGGAACATTGTCGAACGCCTTACTGAAGTCCATCTACTGCTCTGCCCTCATCAATCCTCTTTTTACTTCTTCAAAAAACTCTCAAGTTTGTGAGACATGATTTCCCATGCACAAAGCTATGTTGACTATCCCTAATCAGTCCTTGACTTTCCAAATACATGTCCATCCTGTCCCTTAGGATTCCCTCCAACAGCTTGCCCACCACTGAGGTCAGTTTCACCGGTCTATAGTTCGCTGGCTTGTCTTTACCACCCTTCTTAAACAGTGGCACCACGTTTGCTAACCTCCAGTCTTCCGGCACCTCACCTGTGACTATCGATGATACAAATATCTCAGCAAGAGGCCCAGCAATCACTTCTCTAACTTGCCACAGAGTTCTCTTGTTACAATTCCATTGGGCACTAGCAGAACCCATATAGCAGTTTGTTCATGGTAATAATCTTCTTGTAAGCTTTCTTATTAGGCTACTTTCTTAATCATGCCGAGTTAATCATCAATGGCTGCATCTTCTGTTGCCAAGGCCTCTATCTCCTGAAAATCCTTGCTAAATCTCTGACTGTCTCCACCTCACTTTCCTCTTTTAAGACACTCCAAAACATACCTCTTTGACCAAGCTTTTTGCCTCCCATCTCACAATTCTTACAAGGCTCTCTATCATACTTTGTAGTATAATGCTTCTGCATTATATATATTATTAGGTTAAAGTTCGAATATATTATTAGGTTAAAGTTACCTCATGAATATTTTTTTTTCCACCAATCATGGATTGATCTGATGCTTCATTTATCCAAGAGCAAGTACTTCTTTCTCAATGCTTATCTCAAAGTGACAGTCAGGACAACGTTGTTGGGTTGTGCTTTTCTCATTCCCAGGCATGGAGGTTCATGGAAGAATTCCCAATTTCTGATCTGAATGACATATCTTCATATTGAGTCTGTATTGAGTTTAAATCTAACCTATATGGTTCAGGGCTGCACAACATGTACCCCAAAACATCCACACACTCCATTTTATGTTGTCTATGCATTTTTTTTCTCTTTCAAGTTTGACTGTCTCTGCTTAGTTCCAGAGTTTAAAGTCATGTCAAATATTACATCAGTGCTCAGTTCTTCCACTAAAAATCCGAAACACAAGTCTGTCCTTTCCTCCTAGAAATCCTGCTAATCTGTACCTGTAGATAACATCAGGGGTCAAAGAGCACCCTGATTTGCCTTGTCTTCTGCTCTTGGAGGTGACTTTCCTCCATGAACCTGATCCCTTCACTTCAGTTTCCCACTTGCAAAGGCCCTTGTGAAAATTCAACCTATTCACTGATAAATCTGGTCCATGATTTCTAGGGGTCTGATTTCTAGGGGTCAGGGGTGAAGTTTCAGTGGAGGTGTAGTCGAGGGGGTGGAGGTCAGTGGTGAGTTGGGAGTTCAATTTAACATTTAACTATTGGAATATCTGAACCAATCATTCAGGATAAATTAAAAGTCACATGGACATATGGATATTAACTAAGCAAAGCCAGAATGGATTTATTAAGGAAAAATCATGTTTAACTAACTTGTTGGCCTTTTTTGAAGAGATAACAGAGAAGGTTGTGAGGGCAGTGCTGTACAAAGAGACATAGAATCACACAACATGGAACCATATCCTTCGGTTTAACCAGTCCATACTGACCATAGTCCCAAACTAAACTAGTCAGACCTGCCTGCACCTGGCCCATATCCCTCCAAGCCTTTCCTATTCATGTATATATCTAAATGTTAATGTTGTAATTATTCACCATTTCCTCTGGAGGTTCATTCTACATATGAACCACCCTCTGTGTAAAAAAATTGCCCCTCATGTCTTTTTTAAATCTCTCTCCTCTCACCTTAAAAATGTGCCCTCTAGTCTTGAAATCCCCCATCCGAGAGGAAAGACAACTAATTATTCACCATTTCCTCTGGAAGTTCATTCTACATATGAACCACCCTCTGTGTAAAAGAAATTGCCCCTCATGTCTTTTTTAAATCTCTCTCCTCTCACCTTAAAAATGTGCCCTCTAGTCTTGAAATCCCCCATCCGAGAGGAAAGACAACAATTAATTCTTTCTAAACCTCTCAATAATTTATAAACTTCTATAAGTACATTGACAAACACAAGGCATTTCATACAGATTTGTGAGCAAAGTTGGAAATCATGGAACAACAAGGATAGTAATCTGGATGCAAACTTGGCTGAATGATAGGAAACAGGGAGCAGTGATAAGTAATGTTCTCTGGGCTGGAGAAAGATTTGTAATGAAATTCCCCAGAAGTTGGTATTGGAACTCTTTCTTTTCCTGATGTAGATTAACAACTTATAGATCCTGATGTACAGGCCACAATTTCAATTTACACTCCTGTTTGCAGATAGGAGACTTGGGTGCATAGTAAACTGTGAGGAGAACAGCATTGAATTTCAAAAGGACATGGGCAACTTATCAGAATGGATGGACAGATGACGGATAAGTTCAATGCAGAGAAATATGGCATGATTCATTTTGGTAACATGGAGAGACAATCTAAAATAGAGGGTACAACTCTAAAGGGGATGAAAACGATGAAGAAATTTTCTATATATGTGTGTAGGTCATTAATCAAGGCAGGATATGTTGAGAGTACATTTAATAAAGCATATGGCGAGCAGGTTCTGTTGTACTTGTGAAACTTGCTAAGCCTAATCTAGAATTTTGAATCTATTTCTGTGCATTGAACTTCAAGAAGGATGTGAAAGCATTGGAGACAGTACAGAAAAGATTCATGAAAATAGCTCCAGGACTGAGGAACTTCATTGGTGATAAGAGACTGGTTGAAGTAAGGCTGATTTGTTTGGAGAAGGGAAGGTTGAGAAGAGACCTGATAGAGGAATTCAAAATCATAATAGGTTTGGTCAATAGATAGATAAGAAACTGTTACCACTTATGGAAGAATTGAGAATGAGAGACTACAGGTTTAAAGTAATTGACAAAAGAAACAAAAAACAGCAATAGAAGAGAAAAAAAACTTCTTCCTGCAGCATGCACTTAAGGCTGGGAGTTTGCTGCTTGTGAGTGTGATTGAGGCAGGTTCAACTGAAGCATTCAGAAGGGAATTAGACTGTTACTTGGAAAGGAACAATATGCAGGGAACATGGGCACAAGGTAGAAGAATAACGCTAATTGAATTAATCATTTGGAGAACCGATGCAATCTTAACAGGCTGAATGGCCTTTTTCTGTGCTGTCATGATTCTGTAATATTTAAACCTGTGACTTTTATGCTTTTCAAAAGGCACACTGGCTCATGTTACTTTGCCTGAAATGTTTGCTTTTCTCAGCTTGTGATGCATTTATCAGCTGACATGGAGGGCATGAAGATGGTGAATATGGTAGCAGACTGGTTAGAAGGCTCTCCTTTGTTTTTCCAATACATCAGCCCAGCTCCTCAGGCTCTGTAAAATTAAACCCTAATCCACACTTGACCAACCCATACCCATTCAAACCATTGCATCTGATGCCTACCTTGAACATGCATTGCACTCCATAACGCAATAGATCACCAAGTAACCCCATGACACCCTTGGCCAACTCAGAATGTCCATACCATCTCCATGTTCCCCATAACCACTCAATTACTGTCCATTGTGTGCAGTCCTCATAAGCCATACAATAACCATATGGAAGTAAATGGGCTGGTTCAGAGCATTATTTGTTGTGTGGAAACTGGATAGGTGCAATACTCACTAAATATATTGATACTTGTTAATTGCAGTGATATTGTTGATTGAATAGAGCAGTTTCAATTGTATAAAACTGTTAATTACAGTAAATCTGTTGAATTTAACAAGACAATGAAAACCAAAAAGGTAATCACAGTGAGGTCTTATGTCACCAATCCAATGGATGACAATTTGGGAATATGCTAACCAACCAACAATTGAACATCCATGTAAAAATGAATCCACATCCAGAGATGTTTAAATGAGCCTTTTTAATGTACTGCATTCTATGTGTAAACTCTAAGAAGACGCCCGCAGGAGAGCTTAAGAAAGAAGACAGAAGATATGTATAAATGGCAAAAGCCCTGGTGAACCAAGCAGGATGATCTTAGTCAAAGATCACTTACAAGTGAACTTCAGTCATATCAGATTGTCCACCTGAGGAGAAACTGCATGATCAAATTTAAACTTTTGAGTTAGATTTAGTATGAGATTTTGTCCATCATAATTCTTGGTTTCCAAATCACCTACAAGCAATGCAAAATCTTTTGAGATTATTAGAAAGAAGTAAACCTCTAAAATGAAACCTAGAATTTAAACCTATCATTGATGCTGCATAGGAAAGAAAATCTATACCAGTGTGAAAAATAACTGTGAACCTCTAAACACCTAACATGTTTGTAAATGAATAAGGAACATGTCAACAGCAGTTTCTGTTTAAAAGTGTCAAACATTCTTGCATCAATAGATCAGTAGCTGAACTGGTTATTTTTGAAACCTACACAAGTGTTCATAATGGCCACAGCTGTCACAATATTGTTTGAAACTGATAAACACAATGCTGTCCGATTTCCATTTATAAAGCAGTGTGCCTTTCCATCCATGGGGGGGGGAAACAGATGCAAAGATTATTTTCAACTTTCAAGAGGAGAGTTTTATTTTAACAGACAGATCTATCAATTGATTTGAATTACATCACAAACCATGACAATGGACATGATTTGGAGAGCGAGTGTGCTTCTAATTAAATCTGTTGAACTAATACCTGGTGTTGTGTGATTTTTAACTCATGACAATGGAGGCTGACAGGACTTGTTATTTTACATTTTTAATGCATTACAGCACTTCTGACAATAGGAAAACTACTGTAGTGCATGTCAACTATGCACAGTGCTGGTCAATGTAAAAGTTCATTTCCGTGACACATCCCTCTGATGAATCTTTGTGTTAAAAAAAACAATCTATATTACAATACAGCAACTAATCATGACAGTTGAAGCTTTCAAGATACTTTCCACTTATCTGTCAGAATATATTAACTGATTCCTGAAGAAGGGCTTATGCCCGAAACGTTGATTCTCCTGCTCCTTGGATGCTGCCTGACCTGCTGCACTTTTCCAGCAACACATTTTTCAGAATATTTTAACTGAACATCAGGTATTGTCCAGCAGTCAGGACCTCTCCAAGGAGACATTATTTTACATTTCCAAAACTTCACATTGTACAAAATGGTTGTGCATAGGGAATTACCATTGTCCTGTGCTCCTTACAATGTAGATACGAACTTTGGTTTAGGCGCCTGAGTGTTTTACACATCAAGCCTTCCCAATGTGCAAAAAACCTACACAAAAATGGCAAGAAGTAACAACGCTGACAGAAATTGCTTTTCTTCTAACACAAAATGAATTTTGTGCCCTATGTCCCGCTTCCATTTGGAGATGAAAGTCCAACTTCTGTTGTCTAAAGCTTTAAATTAAATTGATTTGTAATTGATGAAAGTTGTTGTGAACTGATTTTGGAACAAATTCTTTGGTAGCTACTTATTCCAGGTAATAGTTCTCCTGAATCCTTGGGTCAAAATTTTAACAGGAAGCTTGCCTCAACACCTCCAAGTCTGCGGTCCCTCCTGCACCAAAACATGCTCACATTACACTTTAGGCGGTAGCTGGGAGAGAGGGATGTTGACAATGGAATGTTGAATTTGGGCCTGCTGCCACTTCAGAGGCAATCATGGAGGTTGGCAAGTGTTGAAGTAGCATACCTAAGTAGCCGAAATTCACCACAGTTCTCTGAGATGCTAATCTTTGTTCATAAAAGACTATTAAAGACCAATATCCCTCAGGTGCTACCCATACCACGGCCACCATACCTCTCATGATTTCCCTGTTAGTGTTGTAATCCCATGCTACCTTCATGGTCACTCATACACTCATACCACCTCATACCACTACTCAGCTAGAATGCACTATAAGCCAGTTTCAGGAGTCATGCGGAGATGGAAATAAAAGCTTCTCACAACCCAACTTAGCTCTTGCTCATTGATATCTGATACAGCCAAAAGAAAAACCTCTCACTTGTGATGGTTGTCAAAGATTTTAAATTCTATTAAGTGGCCAATCGGCAATGAAAGTAAACATACTTCTATTTAGTAACCACATGAATGGTAGTTAACTTATTAATAGTTTCTCAACACTGTGGATAAAAATGTAAATTTAGTCTTCCTGCTGAAATATGTGGATTCGGAACTTCTTAAAACCAGTCAATCTTTTACACTGGCCTCAGTGGTAACAGAAATTCCATTGAAATTGCAGGAACAGATGGTGATTTATTTCATGTGACACCGAATGGTTTGGCAATCAAAGCAGACCAACGGGGTGTATTTCATTTTTATTCTAATCGATGAAGCTTGTCTTTTTTTTCTCATTCTTAAAGGACTGGGGATTTAAATAACTGCTGATCATGATCATTAACAGACCTTCCCCTTCTTTATGTCTCCTCCATATGTTAATGACTCCCGCGCTGCAGGTTCAGGTTCTTGGAATAGTGTAAATTGGGTCTGTTTGAACTCAGCACTATTTAAATGGCCCTGTTGAGCTTGGTTTCCCATCTGTCTGATTCATGCCCTGATCTTTTCCACTGCTGGCTGACTGAGTTGACCAGTTCCTCAGAAATCTGACCTTATGTTTTAGTCTATGATGGTGATACACTGGATAAATTGCTTAGAAGGTAAAATGACAATAATTTCTGACAGGAATGGTGAAGGGTGATTAGCTGTGTCCGATGGTTCTTGCCTTGATGCAGTTGGACAATACAATGGTCCAACACAGGAAGCCTAGCGTTGGTCTTCCAATTCTCTAGAATCAAGTGTACTATTCTGGGGAAACTCAAACAATTTTCATTAATGATAAGGGCTTTCAAGAGCAGGTCCAGAGTTAGAAGGGCACTGATCTAACTTATAAACCCCTCTAGCAAATTTTAATGTAGAATATATATATCAGTATTATGTATGCAGAAAATGTACTTATTATTCTCTAGCTTCTTTCAGAACATTAATATTTATATAATATTTAATATATTCGAACAAATTCAAATATTTTATGATTGGACATTATTTTCAAATTATGCAGTAAAATACTGGCATAGATTAATAAAGCATTCTGAAAAGGAAACAGGGTAACTTTTGCATCAAAATGTATTTGAAGATGTAATGGTGTTATTAAAATATAAATTAAACAGAGTGGGGAACCTTTTCCAGTTATGAAGTTTATGGCAGTTAATAGAGGAATATTTATCAAAATATACATAGCGGAGTGTACTCTACTACACCAAATATGAGTTAGCATTAGTCCAAATGTTAAAACAGACATGCACTATATATATATTGGAAAACAAAGCTCATGGGGATAATTTTAACCGAGAACAGTATGTAGAATGGGTTAGGTCATTTTTCAAAAACTGCAAACATTGATCCAGACTACCATGAGCTCACCCACTACTGGTTGAATACAGGGGGAAAGAGTGATGGGCAACCAACTTGCTTCCAGAAGATGGATGGTTTATTTAAATAATTCAATTAAACAGTTGGGTGGCATGGTGGCTCAATGGTTAGCACTGCAGCCTCAGGGACCCAGGTTCAATTCCAACCTTGGGCAACTGTCTGTGTTGAGTTTGCACATTGTCCCTGTGTCTGTGTGGGTTTCCTCCCACAGACCAAAGATGTGCAGGTCAGATGAATTGACCATACTAATTTGCCCATAGTGTTAGGTGCATTAGTCAGAGGGAAATGGGTCTGGGTGGGTTAACTCTTTGGAGGACTGGTTGGGCCGAAGGGCCTGTTTCCATACTGTAGCTAATTTAATCTTAACGTGCATGATGTTGGCCTTTCTTCCTGTTTTAACACCAGTTGGTAAAGTCCTTTCTACATTTTAATACATGTTTTTCTTGATTGAACCTCCATTGGCTCAACTGTGGGAAAAATATCTCATGCAGAAGAAGGTCATTTGACCCATTGTGACTAAGCCAATTCTTTAAAAGAGCTAACAATTAGTCAAAAGCCCATGCTCCTGTTCCCACAGCCCCTTCCATGTTTCCCTTTTAAATTCACGACCGCCTTCTCAAAGGCAGTTAGTAATTACTGACCGAGACAGTGACACCGATTTGCTGAGTAAAGATTTAAATGGAGCAAGTTTATTTAGAGTCATAGAGATGTACAGTGTGGAAACAGACCCTTCTGTCCAACCCATCCATACCGACCAGATATCCCAACCCAATCTATTCCCACCTGCCAGCACCCAGCCCATATCCCTCCAAACCCTTCCTATTCATATACCCATCCAGATGCTTTTTAAATGTTACAATTGTACCAGCCTCCACCACTTCCTCTGGCAGCTCATTCCATACACGTACCACACTCTACGTGAAAAAGTTGCCCCTTAGGTCTCTTTTATATCTTTTCCCTCTCACCCTAAACCTATGCCCTCTAGTTCTGTACTCCCTTACTCCAGGGAAACAACTTTGTCTATTTATCCTATCCATGCCCCTCATAATTATGTAAACTTCTATAAGGTCACCCCTCAGCCTCCGACACTCCAGAGAAAACAGCCCCAGCCTGTTCAGCCTATCCCTATAACTCAAATCCTCCAACCCTGGCAACATCCTTGTAAATCTTTTCTGAACCCTTTCAAGTTTCACAACATCTTTCCAATAGGAAGGAGACCAGAATTGCATGCAATATTCCAACAGTGGCCTAACCAATGTCCTGTACAACTGTAACATGACCTCCCAACTCCTGTACTCATTACTCTGACCAATAAAGGAAAGCATTCTAAACGCCTTTTATTATCCTATCTACCTGCAACTCCACTTTCAAGGAACTGTGAACCTGCACTCCAAGTTCTCTTTGTTCAGTAACACTCTCTAGGACCTTACCATTAAGTGTATAAGTCCTGCTAAGATTTGCTTTCCCAAAATGCAGCACCTCGCATTTATCTGAATTAAACTCCATCTGCCACTTCTCAGCCCATTGGCCCATCTGATCAAGATCCTGTTGCAATCTGAGGTAACCTTCTTCACTGTCCGCCACACCTCCAATTTTGGTGTCATCTGCAAACATACTAATTGTACCTCTTATGCTCACATCTAAATCATTTATATAAATGACAAAAAGTAGAGGACCCAGCACCGATCCTCATGGCACTCCACTGGTCACAGGGCTCCAGTCTAAAAATCAACCCTTCACCACCACCCTCTGTCTTCTACCTTTGAGTCAGTTCTGTATCCAAATGACTAGTTCTCCTTATATTCCATGAAATCTAATCTTGCTAACTAGTCTCCCATGGGAAACCTTGTTGAATGCCTTACTGAAGTCCATATAGATCACATCTACTGCTCTGCCCTCCTCAATCCTCTTTGTTACTTCTTCAAAAAACTCAATCAAGTTTGTGAGACATGATTTCCCATGCATAAATCCAAGCTGACTATCCCTAATCAGTCCTTGTCTTTCCAAATACATGTACATCCTGTCCCTCAGGATTCCCTCCAACAACTTGCCCACCACCGACATCAGGCTCAGTGGTCTTTAGTTCCTTGGCTTGGCCATACCACCCTTCTTAAACAATGGCACCACGTTAGCTGACCTCCAGGCTACCGGCACCTCATCTGTGACTATCGATGATACAAATATCTCAGTGTGAGGGCAAGCAATCACTTCTCTAGCTTCCCACAGAGTTCTAGGGTACATCTGATCAGGTCCTGCATTTGAAGACATCCAGCACTTCCTCCACTGTAATATGGAGATGTTTCAAGATGTCACCATCTATTTCCCTACATTCTATATCTTCCATGTCCTTTTCCACTATAAATACTGATGCAAAATACTCGTTTAGTATCTCTCCCATTTTCTGTGGCTCCAAACAAAGGCCACCTTGCTGATCTTTGAGGGGCCCTATTCTCTCCCTAGTTACCCTTTTGTCCTTAATGTATTTGTAAAAACCCTTTGGATTCTCCTTAACTCTATTTGCCATAGCTACCTCTTGTCCCCTTTTTGCCCTCCCTCTTAAGTACACTCCTACTGCCTTTATACTCTTCTAAGGATTTAAGAGAAAGGATTTATTTAAGAGAAAGATTTTAAAAAGGCATGTGGGGCAGTATTTTTTTTACAGACAGTGGTTCGTGTGTGAAATGAACTTCCAGGGGAAGTGGTGGTTGCAGGTAGAGCTACAGTGTTTAAAAGACATTTGGATATGTCCATGAATAAGAAATGTCTGGAGAGATATGGGCCAACTGCAGGAAGGTGGGACTAGTTTAGTTCGGGATTATGATCGACATGGACTGGTTGAACCAAAGGGTCTGTTTCCATGCTGTATGACTCCATAAAGAAAATCCTACCCTATTAACGAATATTAATACTAAAGTCCCACCTAAATAAACACAATTGCCCTAGCAACATGTCGGACTGGCTTGCCCTAGAATGCACAATTGGAGAAGAAGCATCTGTGAAAGCACCAACCACTTTGAGCATTAGCAAGTGGAGAATTTGAATGCCAAGTGCAAGTAGTGAAAACAGTGCTCAGAATCTAGAGAGTCTCACCCGCCTTCCCCCTTTCAAATACCACCAGTCCCTTTTGTAGCAGAGTTTGCAGCTCCAGAATTGGATTAAGCAGCCACCGCAGAACCCACACCCACTCAGAATAGAAGCAAGTCACCTTCAATCCTAAGGGGCTTTGTCAAAGAAGAAGCCAGTGATGTCCACATTGCATGAGTGAATAAAGTAAATCCAGTTTTATTAATGAATATCATTACTGGTCTCAAACTGAGTGTTTTGAGAGAGCCCTGATAAATCTCCCACTGACTTGCCATTGATCCTGTGGCAATGTGTTTGAACTCAATGAAGACAAGACTGAAATTGCTGCATTATCAATTCATTATTTGTAAAGTTCAAAAGGTCACAGCATGATGATTATACTGCAAGTGGCTTAAATTGGAAGTCATAGCTCCTTTCTGTTTGTCTACTCATCCACTTGAACACAATACAATAAAGGATTTATGTGAAGTCTTACTGACTCTGGGGATGTTCTTAGACCCAAAACTCAATATATTTATGGAGTGTATGATCAGAAAGAGGCTAGACACAATATGATAAGTTGTTAAGGCATTTTAAATATGTAAATGTTTATAAAGGACACAGAGTGCTTGGTGGTGGTAGTTTAAGTCTAGACTATTCTCCATTCTGTACACTTGATATTCCGTAAAATATAGTTATTTATTTCAATAAAAACAAGCCACTACTTGGTTTCCCTTAAGACTGCTTTCTTCTTTCTTTAATAAATACTAAAGGGTAGCTTTTCCAAGTTTATTGCAAGGCTTTATCTTTTCATAAACTCCTTTAGATGATTCCTTTCCTCTAAACTCACTTTTTACAACAACAACTTGTACTTATATAACATAATGAAATGTCCTAAAATTTGACAACAACTTGCATGGGTTGCTTCAGAAATAGTAGCCAAATTATTTGTCAAAGAAGCAGGTTTTAAAAAGCACCTTGAAGTAGGAGTAACAAAGCAAAGAGATTTAGGGAGGAAATTCCAGAGCTTAGAATTGTGCCCGTTAAGGGCTTGCTGTTCAATGGTGGAACAATCATAAGGGAAGAGAACCTGGTCATTAATGGGACTGGAAAAGACTACAGAAGTAGTGAAGGATGAGGCAATAGAGAAAGCAAGCACAGGGTACTGGAGAAATGGACTTGATGTGAGTAGGATGCAGGAAACAGAGTTCTGGGTGAACTCATATTTGTGGATAAATTGTAATAGTTAAGCCATAGCAAAGATGATATGATTTCAGCAGCAAATGAGGGCAGAGTTGGGCAGAGAAGGGTGGCATCATGAAGAGAGAAGAAGGCTGCCTTGGTAATAGACTAGATATGGGATTGGATGTTTATATGGGACACTAAGATAGCAAACAACCTGTCTCAGTATCAGGTTGAAACACAAGCTAAATCATATGTTTGAGGCAGAATTGGGTTTTGTTCTGAATGACATCTAGGATAGAACCTTTAGCTTATTTCAGTTCTCATCCTTAACATCACCCTCAGGGAGAAGTTCCAACTCCCCAGATCTTCCAGAATGTCTTTCCTAACCTTGGAATCCAGGAAAAGTAACAGTCCTGGGTTCACCAAACACAAATGCAGTTTGTTCATCACATCAATTACGAGACTTAATGTGTATCTCACAGCATCTCTCTTACTTCCAATTAATGATTACAATATCACAACTGTAAATCTGGTTCAAATTGTCAGTTTGTTCCTGGACTGCTGTGTGTTTTACCTGAAATTGAATATGTTTGGAGAATTTGTCCCAGTGGAACTTCGTGTTCTGAAATGTAGGTATATGTTAATGAGTCTCATATCATGTCTAGAGGCACAGAACTGTAGGAGAGAAGAATAGGGATGTTATCCTCAACTGGTACCAAATCTTGGTTAAACCACACTTAGAGTACAGTGTCCGGTTCTGGTAATCATACCAGGATGTTGATGAACTTGAGAAGTTGCAGCAAACATTTACAATGATGTTACTAGAAATATCTGGGTTTACAGATCAGGAAAGGATTGACAAGATGTGTTTACCTTTTTGTTTCGGAAGTGAAGGCCTATTAAAGGTTTTTGTAATGAAGAAAGGTTTTAATAGAGAGGATACTGAGAGAATGTTTTCTTTTGGGGGCAGGGGTGGGGTGGGGTGTGGGGAGAGCATAACTGGACAGCATCAGTACAAGATATTGACCAAGACGTCCAATATGGAATTGTGAAGAATCTTCTTTAATTGGAAAATGTGGAGCTCTCCATCACGGAAAGTGGTTAAATGGAATAGTATTGAAGCACTTAGGAGGGAAAGCTAAACAGAGGGAAGAGGGAGAAGAGAATAGAAGGTTACAGTGGTAGATAAGGAATGATGAGAGCAAAATCCAGTGGAGCATACATGTATCCAGTCTTAGGAGGGACTAGGACCCAGGGCACAGCCTCAGGGTGAAGGGACGATCCTTTAGCACTGAGATAATGAAGAATTTCTTCACCAAAAGGTGGTTAATCTGTGGAACTCATTGCTAAGAGGTTAAGAGTGTTTATGACTGAAATAGATGGGTTTTTGATTAGTAAAGAAATCAAGGATTATGGGGAGAGCGCAGAAACTGGAGTTGATCATCAGCCATGATCAAATGGGGAGCAGACTCGATGGGCTGAATGGCCTAATTCCGGTTCCTATATCTTATGGTCTTATGATCTAAACACCAACATGAACTGGTTGGGTTGAATGTCCTGTTTCTGTGTCACACATAATTATGCTCAAAATCCAAACAGTATTATTTCTGCTTGTGCCTGGTGCAGCATGGCATTAAGCTGAAAGTTAAAATCAAATTCTATCAGACTGGTTTGTCCTTCCCACCTAGCTGCATGGTGCAGAATCCTAGTTCTGATATAGGACCAGAGCAAAGCTCTGGGACCCTTCCAGTAAACACAGTTGAGGGCCTTGCTGAAAATTTGACAGCACAACAAGTTCACCAGTGATTGGGCTTGCCTTCATACTGGGCTCAACAGCATGGAGACCACCATCTAGAAGATTCAACTGAGGTGAGCAGACCATATCTCCTACATGGATGATTACAGAATCCCCAACTGGACTTTCAATGGGAACTATTCCCATGTAACCAACATCAGGATTGTTAGTACAAATGTTATGAGGGGACATAAAGAGAACAGCATCTGCATTACAGACTACTCTTTCTAGAGAACTCAATGCGGCTGAGCAGCCTATATGGAGACTGAAATTGGATTCAGCAATTGGATTCACAACATCCAGCCTGCACAGAACATGGCCACAGGCTGCAGAAGATTTCCTAACACCAACTACAACCATTGGAACTGCTAGTGCTTGAGCTGATCCCACTTTAGATTCTTCAGTCATGACACAGTCACAGAAGATGATTCATTAGACATATTCTAACAACGAGCAGTATTCTCTGGTTGGGGTTAACTGTAGCCTGGCTGTATCACTGCAGTGCTGTTAATGAAGCCAGTGAAAGACAGACTGTTGTCGTGAGCTTTATTACCTGCTGTCTGAAACCAAAAGAGTGTCCATCCCTAATTGCCCTTTACAAGGTGATGGTGCACACTGCCTTCTCAGGCCAATGTGATCCCATTTGTTGTAGATACACACACAAAGCTGTCAGGAAGGAAAGGCCAGGATTTTGACCCTTGTTATCTAATACCTCGAGTGAACAAAACAGAGGAAGTTCCCTCATTAGGAAACCTCATATCATTCGTAAATATCTTTCAAATTTCAATTCAGGTTGAATTATCGAGTGCATAACAGGCCCTTCAGTATATCAAGTCTGTATTGCAAAGCGACCCTAAATCTACACGAATCCCACTTTCTAGCACTGGGCCATAGCCTTGAATGTTATGACATTTCAGGTGCTCATCCAAATATTTTTTAAAGGTTGTGAGGTTACTTGATCAATTACCCATTCCAGGCTGTGTGTTCCAGAGTCCCATCACCCTCTTAGTGAAAATTTGTCTGCTCCAATCCCCTTGAAATGTCCTTTCACCTGAAAATTATGATGCTGTTTTATTAACCCTTCAACTAAGGGGTATAGCTGCTTTCTATCCATGTCTCTCATAAACTTATACATCTCCAGAACACTCTTCCCCTCAAGATTCTCTGCTAAAAAGAAACAACCTGAGCTTATCCAGCCTCTCGTCATAGCTAAACTGTTCCAAAACAGGCAATAATTCTTGTGAATCTCTTCTGCACCTCCTCCAGTGAAAACACATCCTTCCAGAACTGCACATATTACTCCAGCTGTGGCCTACCCAAGATTCTGTACAGCTCCATCATTACCTGCCTGATCTTATAATCTTTGCCTCCACTGACAAAAGGAAGTGTCCTGTATGCCTTAACTGCCATAAGAATCTGTCCTGCCACCTTCAGGAATCTGTAGGCAAATAATCTAAGATCTTTCTGTTCCTCTGAGCTTCCTGGTTTCCTGCCATTCATGGAGTACTCTCTTGTCTTGTTACGTCTTCCAAAGTACATCACCTCATACTTACGGTTAAATTCCATTGATCTGCACAACTGACCAATCTGTTTATATTCTTCTGCAAGTTAAGACCTTCTACCTCCCAGGCAATCTTCATGTAATTTGCAAACTTACTTATCGTTCTCCCCCAAGTTCTCATCTGCATTATTTGTTATATACATAAACAATAAGGGACCCAGCACCAAACCCTCTGGTGAACTACTGGACACTAGCCTCCAGTCACATAAACAGCCTTCTATCACCATCCTCTGACTCCTGCCACAAATGTTCAGGGTTATGGGGAAAAGGCAGGAGATTGTCACAAATCCAAAATGCAGATACTATTATCCAGATGGCTTCTTTTTGCACTGTACTAGTTCAGTTGCCAGGAATGGCATCAAGACAACAGCAAGATATCTCAGCAAGCGGCTGGAAGACTGGGGTTGGTTAATGTGGTGCCACTATTTAAGAAAAGAGGTCTATAGCGAACTATAGACCAGTGAGCCTGACAGTGATGGTGGGCAAGTTGTTGGAGGGAGTCTGGAGGGATAGGATTTACCTACATTTGGAAAGGCAAGGACTGATTAGGGATCGTCAACATGGCTTTGTGTGTGGGAAAACATTTCTCACTAACTTGAGATTTTTTAAGGAGTAATGAAAAGGATTGATGAGGGCAGAGACATCAAGTACTTGTTCCACAAGACTTTTATGTCCTCTGGGAATAATAACAGCAGCCACACTTCACCAGCTACTATCCAGGACAAAAGACCCCATACCCACAACATGCAGGATGAATGTGATATATAAAATACCATGCAGCAACTGCGAGAAACATTACACAGGACAGGCAGTCGCCACCAGAATACACGAGCATCAGCTTGCAACAAAACGACATGACCAGTCCTCCCTTATATTAGTACACGCTGACAATGAAGGACACCAATTCAATTGAGGCAACGTCACGATACTGAGACAGGCTAAACAAAGACAAACTCGGGAATTCCTGGAGGCCTGGTATTTATTCACTGGTTCCTTAGACAAACATGTTGTAATAGACCCCATCTACAGACCACTACTTTACAAAACTGGAAGTAGAACCACCTGCCCACAACAGACAGAACCGTATAAATTCAGGGCAGAATCACAATGACAGCGCTTCATGTGGAGGCCTCACAGCACTGAAGGTGTCACTCTGGAGGGAGACAAAACATTTGCAAGAAAATCAACTGACTCAGCGAACTGTAATTATTCAGCAGTGGCACTGAATTACCTCAGCCTTACACCTCCCAGTTTCCTATTCTATTTCCCGAATTTGATTACACTTTGTGACTTAAACATTAGAATAAACACAAATTCATTGTAAAAATTAATATAAAAATTATAGAAATCTGCACTTTGTATCTCCTCTGCATTCCAAACTTGCTTCTGGTCAAACCTGTGCTTGGTTTCGAATCACTGCTTGCAAGAAGGATCGAGCATTGTACGAATGATATTTTTATTTAAGTTGTTGTGTATCACAATCAGTTGAATTTCCTCTTATTATTGATACATAATGCAAACCACACTGATTAATTACTAACTATTGCATTATTACATTAAAAAACAATAATTGCCTGGATTTTGTTGATCAAGTTCAGATCACATTCCAGCACAAGTCAAATGTCTCAGAGCCACAGCAGCTTATTCTTCAGATTCAGCTCATATAATGACCAATGGAGGGCCTTTTTTTAGCCCCTCTCCCATGTATCTGTATTTAGAACATCTAAAGATTTTCATTCTTTTAACCTGTGATTCATTCTTTATCCAAAATTTTAAAAAAAGTAATTATAATAAATGAGAGGATTCACTTCAAATTATTCCAACAATTACATGTGCAATGAATGAGACAGGTGAGGATAATGCTGAGCCTGCAGGATTGTTATTTAACATAGGATTTCTTCAGGGCTGGATCCTGTATGACACAAAGTGCAATTGTTCCTTCAGCTCTTTTCCAAATATATCTTGCATAAAGAAAAGATAGAAAGGTTGAAATGAAATGAACATGCATTCTTTATTTCAGTGCTGAGAATACAGCAGATTGCTTTTTATTTCTGGAACATGGAGAGCAGGAAATTGCAGGAGTTGACTGATCTCAAAGAACAAAGAACAATACAGCACAGGAACAGGCCACCACGCCTGCACCAACACATTAAATCAGCCTTTCAAAAGTAAAAACCTTTCGCCTCTCTGCAGTCTGTATTCCTCTATTCCCTGCCTGTTCATGTATCCATCAAGATGCCTCTTAAATGTTTAAACAGTGCAACTGTATCTGCTTCTATCACCTCCTCTGGCAGTGCATTCTCGACATTTATCACCTTCTGTGCAAAAAACCTGTCTCTCACAACTCCTTTAAACTTTCTACTTTTACCTTAATCCCATGTCCCCTAATAACTGACATTCCCATCCTGGGGAAAAAGACACGGACTATCCGGTGGACTAAGTTTGAAAGTGGGAGAGTTTGGACAAGAGAAAGCTGAGGCCTGCGAAGGTGGGGAAGCCTGTCGGATCTTCTCACAATCAGGCAGCTGATTGGTTGCCAGTGAGCTACAGGAATTAGGACCTGCAAGAAGGAAATGTTAGCTGCCAAGAGCTGCTAGCCCATTGACGGCCAGCAGCTCTGTGCCTCTCACATCAGATTCCCATAGGAAAAGTCAATATTTTTGAGAGGGATGGGGAAGGATTCTTGGGTTAGGGGTCAAAAGGAGGGAGTGAGGAGTCAGAAAATTAGGGCAAGATCTGACTGACTGTCTGCAGACGGCCCCCTTCCCTAACTTCTGCCCTTCCATTGTGCAAACATTATGAGGGACATCCCCATCAGTTGCTCTCATTGATTAACCATCAGATAGGCCAAATTAATTGCAGACTAGGCAGATGGGGCCCTTCAAATGGTCTTTAACTGGCTCCTGGAGAGTCTTAACTGAAGATGGGGTGAACTTGGGTCTTAATACCCAAAGCTGAAAATGTGTTGCTGGAAAAGCGTAGCAGGTCAGGCAGCATCCAAGGAACAGGAGAATCAATGTTTCGGGCATAAGGCGGCGCTTTTCCAGCAACACATTTTCAGCTCTGATCTCTAGCATCTGCAGCCCTCACTTTCTCCTCTTAATACCCAAAACATAATTACATAAAATCACCACCGCCATCACATCTCACTAAGCTCACTTTCCACTTCCATGGTCGATTATTTTTGTAGCAGGAGGTGCAGGAATAATGAACCAGTAGAAATGCAACTGAGAGGTCTGTTTTCTCTAGTTTGTGATACTGTGACTCTTATAATTTTACAGACCTAACTGTCTTCAGTATATACACTTACTTAGTATTTAATGGGACGAGAAAGCTATCTCCAGCAGTAAGTTTGGTAGTCTTGCCATCGATCACCACAACAGATTTACCCTCCTGAAAAAGAGAATAATTGAAGAGCCATCTTTACGTAAAAGTTATGATTATGCTTGGTTGTGATCTGTCATATATAAAAAAAATATATTATACCCTCGTGACACACTGTTAAGGCCAATGAGCACTTGTGAACGCGTGACTTTCTAGTCTCCAAATCCAATCTCTGCTGAAACAAAATAAATCAACTGCATACAAAATACAGTCAAGTGTTTGGGAATGGCTTGAAATCATTCCAACTCAGTCAAGCAGAGGAGTTGCTTAAAACACAAGCCATTTCAAAGTTCATGTGACTGTAGAATAGCAAGAGCGCCCTCAGGTGGTCAAAGTGAGACTTACAGCCCATGGTTAATTTATGTTCGTGAATATTGTAGTGTCCCAGCAGAATTCAAAGGCACATTTCATGACTCAGTAAGTATATTCTAATATCACAATGCTTTTTCATTTATTTACATTTCCTATCACCATTCATTGGTAGAGTGACAACCATCACCATGTCACGCCTTGGTTTTCTTTCTCTACTTGGTTTGCATCTTCTCCTCCTCCAAGGCCTTGTATTGTTTCACCCACTCTTCTTTAAAATCTTCATTTTACTGCTTCCCAAATCTCACCTAGAATCTCTCACTGCTGCACTGAACAACTCCTCAGTGATCTCAACCTCCATCTCAGCCCATCTCTTGAAAACTGCACTCCAACATTTACTCACAGCACAACTCCAGCTTTTCACAAACAGTGAGCTTCACCAAGCCGATCCTGCCATTGGATTTTCCTGAGCTCCAGTTTTGCTCAGTTGCACAAAACAAATACAGTGGAATTTCAAACGTCCACTCTCTGCTGTGCTGAACTAATTGTGGATTGGCTTCTTTTCAGCCCTTCACAGCTCCTAGAACCTCTCTGGGTCCTCGCTACGCAGAGGTATCCAACTGCTCTCTGACTTCTATGTACCCAAATAAGCAGAGCCCATGAAGTTCAATGGACTAAATATTAATTGTGTGCAGGCCTTACAGAGCTTCGAGGTCTTCCCTGAGGCCTCAAAACACAGGTATTCAACTCCTTTAGGACTTCATGACACAGCAGTACACAGAACCCATGTAGTTTCAACTGCTTTAGCAGTCCTGCCTAACATGGATAAAAGCAAAATATTGCAGATGCTGCAAATTTGAAATAAAACAGAAAATGCTGGAGAAACTCAGCAGGGGTAGCCACATCTGCAGAGAGAGAAACAGAGGTAATGTTTCAAGTCTGATATGACATCTAACATGGAATCTCCTTTTCCATCACTCCCACACTGTCTTCTAGTCTCCTTGCTGGTCACCTTTCAGACTCCTCTTCAGTGAACCCTGAACTGTCCTGAGTGACCTATTGAAACATCTGCAACAGATCCTGTTGCTAGGCAGAATTGAACATAACTAATACTTTGGAAGTCAAATATAGCATCTTTTGAATTGCGTCGACTCCTAATGGTGCAATGTTCACTGAATTTTGGCTCCTGCAGCATGAATCGATACAGCAGAAAAAAAGGATTCATCACAATATTCAACCAGATATGAGTCACATATTGTAGACCATTAGTGGAAAGTCCAGTGAGAGGTGAAACAGAAGGAGAGCATCTCTATTTAATCTTCCAGCTTGCCTGGCCAAGGACACTCCAGATATCAGATCACAGACTTAAGTGCCTTTCAGGTGACTTTGTAGAAAAAAATTGATTTGTTTATTTGGGATATTTTAAAATAGACTTGTGCAATGAGTAAGTTAAAAAAAAAACTCTCAAGACAATGAATGAACAATTCAGAATGATTGAAAAATTAATAATGGAGTGTGAAAAACTGACTGGAAGTGTGGAAGGAAAAAAACTACTCCAATGCACGTGGGATTTCCTTTTTGTCTTTGCAACACTTTTTGAATAAACAGAAGAAAAGCCCTAAGGATGAAACTTGTGAAGTTGTGCCAGGTATCCATGTAAACATCGCAAGCCCTTACTGAAGATTTGACATGAAATGCACACTGTAGCACACAAAATGCTACCAGATGAAAATTGAGCATAAAGAATTGGGCAGAAACGTGCCTAAGGCTGGCACATCTCATTTCCCGTCCCTCTGTAAGTAAAGAAGCAGGTGCAGCAGCTGTGAAGAAGGCAAATGGTATGTTGGCCTTCAGAGTGAGAGGATTTGAGTATGGGAGCAGCAATCGAGCAGGACCTTGGTGAGACCACATCCGAGTATTGTGCGCAGCTTTGGTCTTCTTCTCTGAGGAAGGATGTTCTGGTTCTGAAGGGAGTGCACCAAAGGTTTACCAGGCTGATTGCTGCTATGGCAGAACTGACGTATGAAGACAGATTGGATCAGATAGGGCTATAGTCACTGGAGTTTAAAATAGTTGGGGACAGGGGGTGATTCTCATAGAATTCTATGTAATTCTTACAGACCAGACAAGATAAATGCAGGAACGATATTCTCAATAACTGCAGAGTCTAGAAGCAGGGGTCCTGGTCTAAGGATACAGGATGGCTATTTAGGACCAAGATGAGAACATAGTTCTTCACTCAGAGAGTGGTGAGCCTTGGAATTCCCAGTCAGTGGAAGTGAGGAGTGGCATGGTGGCTGAGTGGTTAGCACTGTTGCCTCACAGCACCAGGGAACTGGGTTCAATTCCAGCCTCAGGCAACTGTCTGTGTGGAATTTGCACATTCTCCCTGTGTCAGTGTTGGTTTCCTACAGGTGTTCTGGTTTCCTCCCACAATCCAAAGATATGCAGGTTGGATGGATTGCACATGCTGCACCATAGTGTCCAGGAATGTACAGGCTAGGTGGATTAGCCATGGGAAATATAGGGTAGGTGGGTCTGGGTGAGATGCTTTTCAGAGGGTTGGTGTGGACTTGATGGGCCAAATACTTCCACTCTGTAGGGTTTCTATGGTTTGAGGCAAAAAGTTTGAATGTTTTCAAGAAGGAAATCCATTTAGCTCTTGGGCTAAAGGGATCATAGGGTATGGGGTGCAAGTGGGAACAGGGTACTGAATAGGATGATCATCCTCAAAAGGGCTGAACGACCCACTTCTGCTCCTATTTTCCATGTTTATCTTGATTTTTTTTCCATGCTTGTGCTCTGCCCATATAGCTGATGAATACCTTAGCTGTAGCTTTTGAAAGTCGTGGCCAAGATGACAGTGATTTCATTCAGTGTGGACCATATGATGCCGGCCATTTGTGAACCATTGGCATCTAGACAAAGATATATCTTTAAGCTGCAGTAGCTCTGCCTGCCAGCTATGAGGCAAAAATTAAACCTTATTCTGAAAGCATATGGAAGAACTGAAAGCTAGATTTGATTCATGCTTAAGAATGTCAGAAAAATATTATGAGATGAACATTAAAGCCCCTTACCAGCTGCCATATCCAGGTGTCTGCACTCTGCTTTTCCTCACTCTCTCCAGTTGCATACACTACTGTCTGTCAGAACCACACAAACAGGCACATCACAATTAACAGGCACAAACCGATGATAATATAAATTATTGCAACCAAGCTCAACAAATCTCTAACAGAATTAAACTCTTTCTTTCACCTTGGTCTCAAACTGATCACCAAACATGTCAATAACACACTTTTCTTTGATATCCTGATTGTGCTGGCAGAGCCAATCTTGAAGTGAAAATGGTTTCATAACAGTGCTAATAGTGTTTAGACAAAATGGAAGTTCTTTCTGCAACTTGTCTGTGAATCAAGCAAGAGATAAAGTCACAGTTAATATTGATAATCTTTATTTACCAAGTAATAGCTAAATATCACAACTATAACAATGTGACAGAGATTCATTCTAAATCTTGACACACAAGTACTCAGTGGTGCTGTTAAGTGCAAAAATGCGAAGTCTGCTGTGTTCTCCATGCACAAATCTTATGCTAGGCACTTTACTTGCATGATAAAAATCAAATAAAAACAAACGTTTTAAAGTCAGATGATATCAATAGCGCAGGCTTAAATTATTTGGATATATTCTGTACCTGGATTTGGTTTCCCAGTTCTACATTCTTTAGAGTTGAAAAATCTGTAAGATAAAGGAAATAATGTTCTCCAACTGATTTGAGCAATACTTACTCGGCTTGAAGAAGAGTGGCCAGAAACATTCACATTATTCGACTGAATGAAGAAAGATGGAGTAAGAGCACAGAAGGACCATAAGCCCATAAGACATAGGAGTAGAGATTACGCCATTCAGCCCATTGAGTCTGCTCCGCCATTCAATTATGGCTGAGAAGTTTCTCAACCCCATTCTCCCACTTTTTCTTGACAATCAAGAAGCTATCAATCTCTGTCTTAAATATACTCAATGACCTGGCCTCCACAGCCTTCTGTGACAGTGAATTCCATAGATTCACCACTCTCTGGCTGAAGAAGTTTCTCCTTATCTCTGTTCTAAAATGTCTTCCCTTTACTTTAAGGCTGTGCCCTTGGGTCCTAGTCTCTCCTATCAATGGAAACATCTTCCCACGATCCACTTGGACCATGTGGTACACCAACACTGGCAGAGATAACTGTTGCACTAAATGGCGTTTCTAGTGGAATATGTTATTCAACAACATTACTTGAAATTCTAAAGATAAATAAGCAAGTCTACATGGAGCAATATCAACAAATGCAATGGAGATAAAATGTAAACAGAAGCAGATGTCTGTAAAAGGAAAAAGAGGCAACAATGAGCATAAGCTCCTGAGAGAGCAAGGCTGGGCAAATCAGATGATCAGACCATAAGACATAGGAGCAGAAATTAGGCCATTCAGCCCTTTGAGTCTGCTCCGCCATTCAATCATGGCTGATAAGTTTCCCAACCCCATTTTCCCGCTTTTTGCCCGTAACCCTTGATACTCAATAACCTATCTATCTCCGTCTTAAATATACTCAATGACCTGGCCTCCACAGCCTTCCAGGGCAATGAATTCCACAGATTCACCACTCACTGGCTGAAGAAGTTTCTCCTTATTTCCATTCTAAAAGATCTTCCCTTTAATCTAAGGCTGTGCCCTCGGGTCCTAGTCTCTCCTACCAATGGAAACATCTTCCCAACATGCACTCTGTCTAGGCCATTCAGTCTGCTGTATATTTCAATTAGATCTCCCCTCATCTTTCTAAACTCCATTGAGTATAAACCCAGAGTCCTAAAACATTCCTCATATGTTAAGCTTTTCATTCCTGGGGCCATTTGCATGAACCTCCACTGAACACGCTCCAGGGCCAGTACATTCTTCCTGAAATATGGGACCTAAAACTGCGCACAATACTCCAAATGTGGCCTGACAAGAGCCTTATAGAGCTTTAAAATACATCCCTGATTTTATATTCAAGTCCTCTCAAAATAAATGCCATCATTGCAAGATAAATGCCATCGACCTGCAAATTTATCTTGAGAGAATACTGGACCAGAACTCCCAAGTCTCTTTGCACTTCAACCTTCTGAATTTTCTCCCCAGTTAGAAAATAGTCCATGCCTCTATTCTTCCTACTAAAGTACATGATCTCACACTTTCCCACATTGTATTCCATCTGCCACTTCTTTACCCACTCTCCTAACCTGTCCAAATACTTCTGCAGTCTCCATGTCTCCTCAATGCGATCTATCTTTCTCCCTCTCTTTGTATCATCTGTAAACTTAGCCAGAATACCCTCTGTTCCTTCGAGATCATTGATGTATAAAGTGAAAAGTTGTGGTCCTAACACTGAGCCTAGTGGAACACCACTTGTCACCAGCTGCCATCCTGAGAAGAATCCTCTTATCTCTACTCTCTGCTAGCATCCTGCCTCTGAAGCCATGGGCCCTTATCTTACTTAGTAGACTCTTATTTGGCACATTGTCAAAGGCCTTCTTGAAGTCCAGGAAGATAACATCCATTGGCTCTCCTTGGTCTAACCTGTTCATTATTTCCTCGAAGAATTCTAGCAGATTTGTCAAGCGCAACCTCCCCTTGATGAAACCATGCTGACTTTGCCCTAGTTTACCATAAACTTCCAAGTATTCAGAAATCTCATTGTTCACAATGGATTCCAGGATCTTACCCACAACCAAGATTAGACTAATTGGTCTGTAATCTCCCCTCTTTTGTCTTCCTCCCTTTTTAAACAGGGTGCCAAGTTAGCAATTTTCCAGTCCTTTGGGACCCTCCCTGATTCTAGCAATTCCTGAAAGATCACCACTAACACCTCCACTATCTCTTCAGCTATCTCCCTTAGAACTATGGGGCGTGGTCCATCTAGCCCAGGGTATTTATCCACCTTCAGGCCATTCAGTTTTTATAGCAACAAATAATAAGGAGCAGCCCAGAAAAGGTAGAGGTGTTGCACAAATATTGTGTATCAGTCTTCCAGTAAGAGGACACTAATATCATTACAAACATATCAAATCATCAATGGGCTAAAGAGAGTAGGGAAGAAATAAACACAATAACTATCATCAGAGAATAGGGGGAACTAATACGTCAATAATTTCCCTGGCTCTGATGGGTTGCATCTTAGAATTTTAAAGGAAGTAGCTACAGAAATAATGGATGCACTGGTAGTAATCTTCCAAGAATCCTTAGATTCTGGAAAAGTCTCAAAGAATTGGAAAACTGCCAATATAGCACCTTTATTCAAAAGGGAGACAAAATAAAGGTAAGTATAGGCCAATCAGCTTAACATCTGTCCTTGGGAAATGGAAGAGTTTATTATTAAAGATGTAATAGCAAAACATTTGGAAACATGTAATATAATCACACAGTGTTTAGCATGGCTTCATGAAAGAAAAGTTACGCTTAACAGATTTATTATGGTTCCTTGAGTCTGTAACAAGCAGAGTAGATGAAAGTTACCATTAGATGTAATATATTTGGATTTCCAGAAGGATAGAGTACCACACAGAAGATTAGTTAATAATGTAAGAGCCAATGGTATTGAAGTTAAGGTAAAACCATTGTCCCTGTTATGGACCAGACCAAACCACCTCTAAATATTCAGAAGATAGTCTAGGCCCTAATGTTTTCTTATTTTAAAGATAAATGGAAGGTGTTGCATTCCAGACGCAATTCGATTGGTCAAACTACCGGATTTAAAGCAAAACACACTTTATACATCTACTATTGTTAAAATACAACAAAAGAGAAGGAATTGGAATAACAACTCTATTGGAAAACTGAACAGAATAATTGATGCAGTAACTATTACTAATTAACTGTTCCAATATATTAACATCCCATGAACACACTCTAAGCAAAAGGCAAATTCAGACACAGGTTGTCTTATATGCAACTTCTGTAGCGGGCAGCAAGCCCCCAGCTTTTGGCTGTAACTAAGAAAGGGAAATAAATAGTTTACACTTTTTCATGATCCCAACAGCAACTGCTGAAAGCTAAACAGAAAACCCTGATTCTGTGGGTGGGGGCTTGACTACACACATTAAGGCTGATTCTATTGTTCCAAGTTTTTGAAATTGAAACATCCAAGGCTTCACAAGTTGTTTATCGTCTCACAGACTGCTCAACATCTCTGCCTCAAAGCCTCTCTTAAAAATAAAGGACAAAATAACCTCGGAAAGGCATAGTATTGTCACTTCCCAGAGGACCATAGAGCTGCTCTCTCATTACAGAGAAAGAGAGACAATTGATGGTTAGTTTAATCTGAGGGTCATCATGCCTCACGTTGAGAAGTGGTACATTAACTTGAGAATTGGCTAGCTAATAGAAGACAGATTTCAGATAATGGAAGTATTTTCAGGATGGCAATCTGTAAGTAGTGGAGTGCTACAGGGATGATTGCTGGGGCCACAAATATTTACAGTATATATTAATAATTAGGATGATGGAAGCAAATGTGCTGTTGTGTAATAACGCATTATTTTTCAAAGTAGGTGCGTAAGTGACAATATGAGATGGTGCCGTCGAAAGGAATGCTGGTGGTTCAGTAGATGTCTACAGAGTAGTGAACTGTACCAAGAATGGCATCTGGTAAATGGGGCAGAAATAAGCGATACCCCAGGTGTGTGTCAGGTAATTAATAAGGTCAGTTTGGTAAGATAGGGCGAGAGAACTCACTGGACCCCGAAATGAAAACCCACCCCCACGAAAATCTCAATGCAGTTGTGACTTAGCCAAAGGAACATAAGAATCACCACAACACAAGAATTTCACTCTGAATCACAAAGCTATTTGCAAACAACTATTGTGTATTTATTTTGCTGTTAATGGCACAGTTCAGCACCATTTAACTTGCAAAATTGAAGTTCTCTGTCAGAACTTCCCTTATTTTTGAAAGAGTTTTATTAACTGAAATTGCACTTTTGATGAATGGTGAACAGTTACACAACTGTTCTGCAATTGATTTGAATTTTAGGTTCAGGTGCAGTCACAGGACCAAAACTAAGCAAATTACATTGTAGATGTACTATCTTATCAACTCTCCAGAATTTGATAGAAGTTGCAAACAAGAAATTGTGAAAGCATGTCTGGTGAGTCAGAGAATACTCAGAGGTCAGAAATATTTCAGCAGCTATTGGGATAGCGGAATCTCACTTGTGAAACATTATCCTGAACTCCCAGGGTGTTTTTTGCAATATTTGTGCATTTTGGTGCGTTAATGCTGCAGCTGTGGTGCCAGTGTCAAGCTATTGCATCTCACACTAACTGTACGATTAGACTGTAACTGCAAGCTGAATCCAATGTCACTACAGAACTCAACAATGGAACAAATTAGTCAAAAAATGTGGTGCTGGATAAGCACAGCCAGTCAGGCAGTACACAAGGGGCAGGAGAGTCGACTTTTCAAGCATAAGCTCTTCATTAGGAATTCCTGAAACATTGACTCTCCCCCTCCTCGGGTGCTGCCTGACCAGCTGTGCTTTTTCAGCACCATGCCTTTTTACTCTGATCTCTAGCATCTCACTTTCTCCTAATGGAACAAAGTAGTCATTTTTTACATATATGAAGTCTAACAACACTCTGCTCCAGAGTGGGTTTCGGCCAGAACACATGGTTTATTCTCCTTAGCGCTGGTGCATGGCTTGCACCAATGCTAAATTTATAATACAAGTGTAAGAATTTTGCAAGTTTGTTAAAAAGATTTCTGAAAATTGATTCATAGGTTGTGTATGATGCCAATAAGGTCAGAATTAATTGCCCATTCCTATTCTCTCTTTCAGTGTGGGTGTGAGTCACCTCCTTGAAACATGGATGCCTGCGGCGAAATAAGTTGGTGGGCAGTTTCAGGATTTGGATTCAGTGATGCTGAAGGAACAGTGATATCTTCCCAAGTTGGGATAATATGCCACTTAGTGCTTCCATCCAACACTATCTGTCCTTGTCTTTCTGGACGATAAAGGTTGACAGTTTGAAAGTTGCCATCAATATATTCTTGGTCAGGTTCTGCATTGGATCTTGTGTTGGTGGTGAGGGAATGAATGCTGAAGGTGGTGGATATTGTGGTGACTAAGTGGGAATCTTTATTGTGTTCATGTGGAACTTAGAATCATACAGCACAGAAACAGACCTTTTGGTCCAACTTATCCATGGCAACCAAACATACCAAACTGACCTAGTTCTATTTGCCAACATTTGGCCCATATCCCTCTAAATCCTTCCTCATTGTATACTCATCCAGATACCTTTTAAATGTTGTAATTATACCAGCCTCCACCACTTCCTCTGGCAGCTCATTCCATACACACACTATGCTCTGCATGAAAAAGTTACTGTCAGATTATTTTAAAATTTTCCTCCTCTCACCTTAAACCTATGCCTTCTTGCTTTAGACTCCCCCACCCCAGGAAAAAGACCTTGGCAATTCATCCTATCCATGCCCCCTCATGATTTTATATATCTCTACAAGGTCACCCATTAGTGTCCGATGCTCCAGGGGTATAAACCCCAGCTTATTCAGCCTCTCCATATAACTGAAAACTTCTAGTCCCGCAACATCCTTGCAAATCCTTTCTGCACTCTCTCAAGTTTAACAACATCTTTCCTATAGATGGATGATCAGAACTGTACGCAGTATTCTAAAAGTGGTCTCACCAATGTCCTGCACATCCACAATACGACGTCCCAATTCCTATACTGAATGTCCTGATCAATGAAGGCAAGCGTGCCAAATATCTTCTTCACCACCCTGTCTACCTGCAATCCCACTTTCAAAGAACTATGGACCTGCACCCCTAGGTCTCTTTGTTAGGCAACACTCCTCAGAACCTTACCACTAACTATATATGTTCTGCTCTGTTTTGGCTTACCAAAATGCAACAACTCACATTTTTCTAAATTAAACCTCAACAAGCACTCCTCGGCCCATTGGCCCTTCTGATCAAGGTATGTTGTACTCTGAGGTAATCTTCTTCATCGTCCACTATACCATCTATCTTGGTGTCATCTGCAAACCTAATAACCATTCCTCCTATATTCACATCCAAATCATTTAGGTAAATGACAAAAAGCAGTGGACTCAACACCGATCCTTGTGGAACACCGCTGGGTCAGATCTCCAGTCCAAAAAAACAACTGTGCACCACCACCCTCTGTCTCCTACCTTCAAATCAGCTCTATCCATATGGCTACTTCTCCCCCTGTTCAATGTGATCTAACCTTGCTAACCAGTCTACCATGTGGAACTTGTTGAATGCTTTGCTGAAGTCCATACAGACAACATCTGCTGCTCTGACTTCCTCAATTCTTTTTGTCACCTCTTCAAAAAATTCATTCAAGTTAGTGAGACACGATTTCCCATGCACAAAGCCAGTTTGACTATCACTAAGCAGTCCCTTGCCTTGCCTATCAAAGCCATGATCCTCCATTCACCACTGTTTTTTCGAGTGTTACAGGAGCTTGACTCCTTCAAACAAGTAGAGATTATTCTATCTCACACCTAGCAGACTTTGGACAGACCATGTGGCAGGCAGAGAGTCATTTGCTGCAGAATTCCCAACAATTCCAGTCAGAAGCAGAACATGATATCTGCCCTCAATGTCGAAGCTAATAGACTGTACAAAGCAATGGACAACATATGGAATCTTTACAAAGTGGAAGAAGGCCATTTGGCCCATTTGAGGAAACCCATGCAGACATGGGGCACATATGCAAACTTCACACAGACAGTCACAAGAGGCTGGGTCACTGGCGATGTGAGGCAGCAGTGCTAACTACTGAGCCACCATGCTTATGTCTTTTTGTTTCATGTTCTGGAAATGTTAATCACCTCATCCCTTCCCCAACCCCAATCCGTAAATTATTTTAAACTCCTTGTGACCCCTTTGTTTAGGTTTTCCCAATAGTGTTAGTGGGAATACACTTTCCCAATAGTGTTAGTGGGAATGCACTTTTCTAATAGTGTTAGTGGGAATGCACTTTCCTAATAGTGTTAGTGGGAATGCACTCCATTGAGAAGTCAATGGAGTCAAGAAGGGAATGAGCGAATAAAGTTACACAATTAGTATCCTACAGAAAAAGGGGAACAAAAAAAACATTTGATATTGTATTGTGTTTTTGTGTACATCCAGCATCAGGATACCTGAACTTTGGTTCATGAAATGCAGAACAAAAATCATGTTGTACATGACGAGTGAATGCTTTTTTAAACATTTTACAAAATTATCAAAGATTTCTTACTCCTTTATGATGGGACCAAGCTGGGTGCCCAAGTCTGCACAGTAGAACCATCTCACAAACAGTACATCAGTGGAATTGTCTACATAGTATCTGTCAAAAGAAATCTAAGCATTAACCTTGCAGTTGCATCTTTTGGTGACATATGATTGTTCCTCACAGAAATACAAAAAAACCCCAAGCCTGTCTAAATGGCAATCTTAAAAATGTATAACCAGATTCAGTGGAATGTATAGTTACGCTCAAATTTCCAGAAGAACCTGCTTTGAAAGTTTATGAACACAATTCAGCTGGCAAGGCCAGCACATGTGGAGTAAATCATTCCTGTTGCAGTGTGAACTACTGACATTTTTCTTCCTATGATAAATAGGGCTATTTATTTCATTACCAAACAACAATAAGGGAATGTTTCTGCAGTGCATTGGATATCACAAAACATATTTATAAAAAGTGATTTTGATTTCATCAATGAAATTATTGTCATTATCGTTCCAAGGATATTACTCTGTGAATGTATTTTTCTAATCTAAATTTCAGTTCTTCTTTTTGAAATCTAGCAACAGAACAAAATATTGGATTAGACACTCTCACTTACCCTTTTCCAATGCAGTTTTCTAATTAGCCATTCAAAGGTCTGACAATTTTCTGTTGTGTCTGGCAGAATTCATGAACTCCCTGGCTGACTTCAGCTTTGTGCTTTTTTTCCCTTTAGGAGGAAGCTCCTTTTCCTGATTTCTTCAGCTTCCAGCTTTCTTTAGCCTATCTTTTTAATCTTTAATCTCTTTGATCTTTCTATTGAGATCTTTTGCACTGCATTACTTGGTATCTGAGTTCTCAGCAGAAAAATGTGTTGCTGGAAATGCGCAGCAGGTCAGGCAGCATCCAAGGAACAGGAGAATCGACATTTCAGGCATAAGCCCTTCTTCAGGAATGAGAAAGGTGTGCCAAGCAGGCTAAGATAAAAGGTAGGGAGGAGGGACTTGGGG
>NC_057718.1:35530136-35541471 GCF_004010195.1 Chiloscyllium plagiosum | reverse complement strand
GTCGCCCGAGATAGAAATGGAGAGGTCTAGGAAGGGGAGGGAGGAGTCTGAGACGGTCCAAGTAAATTTGAGGTCGGGGTGGAAGGTGTTAGTAAAGTGGATGAACTGTTCAACCTCCTCATGGGAGCACAAGGTAGCGCCGATACAGTCATCGATGTAGCGGAGGAAAAGGTGGGGGGTGGTGCCAGTGTAGCTACGGAAGATAGACTGTTCCACATATCCGACAAAGAGGCAGGCATAGCTAGGGGCCATGCGGGTGCCCATGGCTACTCCTTTGGTTTGGAGGAAGTGGGAGGATTGGAAAGAGACGTTGTTCAGAGTGAGAACCAGTTCAGTCAGTCGAAGGAGGGTGTCAGTGGAAGGGTACTGGTTGGTTCAGCGGGAAAGGAAGAAGCGGAGGGCTTTGAGGCCTTCGTGATGGGGGATGGAGGTGTATAGGGACCGGATGTCCATGCTGAAGATAAGGCGTTGGGGGCCATGGAAGCGAAAATCATGGAGGAGGTGGCGGGCGTGGGTGGTGTCCCAAACGTAGGTGGGGAGTTCTTGGACTAAGGAGGACAGGACCGTGTCGAGGTTCTCTGAGTTCTCATACTAAGAAGAACTGTAATGTACAGCTTTTAACTTTATTTCTATATTTTTTTACTTTTGTATCTAAGATTTTGTCTCTAGGCATCTTTGTACCTAAGATGACAACATTGTACACTTTCCACCGTAATCATGTATTTCATGGCAGTTGATAATAAAATCTAATTCTGATTTTAATTCCATCTTTATTTAAGCTAATCTAAGTACTGTGAACCACTACACTAATTGTTCAACTTTGTCAAATATCAACAGTGCCATATAGTTATTGACAGTGGTGGAAGTGAAGTTCTGCAGTGCAAGGGGTTTTATGTGGCAGAGACACAACCATAAAGGTTGTGGTAATGCATCAGTTATACTACTGAATTTGTAATTCAAGGTAGCTGGTATGAGAATACAGAAAGTATAAGTTCAAACCCCGTACAGCAACATGAGAAATTGAAATTAGCTTTAAAAATTGGCAACTGTTAGGTTGCCAGTAAAAGCAAGCGGTTCACTCTTTAACAAGATTCCCATTTTTTTTCTTCAAATAGAGCATCCATTAATTTTGCCTTTTACTTTACCTGAGTCCGTCAAACTCTGTCTTCAGCCTTGTCCTTTCAAAAACCAGCCCCACTGTGTTGGCCTGTCGCTGAGGGGAATGGGGTATCCGAGCTGGTAGCAAAAACATCTGAGGTTGGGGTGGGAAAGGAAAAGAAAGATTGCCTCACTTGGCTGGTTTGCAACGCAGAGTGATGCCAACAACATGGATTCAATTCCTGCACTGGCTGAGGTTTCCATGAAAGACTCTCCTTCTCAAACTCTGCTCTCCCCTTTGCTGTGCTGACCCTCAGGCTAACTTGTCTCTGTCAGATGAGAGAGCAGCCTTATGGTCTGGTAGGACTATGCCAATTTTACCTTTCGTTCTCAGTTGCATCCTCCTATTTCCATTTTTAAATGTACTTTCAATGATGTTCATTCTTGTCCCCACAAGTGAAACATTACTGGTGTCCCAGGAGAGACCACCTCTTCAATGCTTTCAGGCTCCCTATAAGTGCTTTATTGATTGCAATTTCTTAGATATTCACCAGTTCAACTGAGAAATGTTACCCCATCTAAAGGAAGTCAATCTGAGCTTTCATTCACAGAAACAGAAAATTCTCCATTCTATCAGCTCTCCTGGAAGGAGCACCTAAAAAGCCACTTTGACAAAAATTTACTTTTTTGCCCATGCTTTTAGTTTTCTCATTGGGTAGGGTATTCCTTTATTATTTGATAAGACCTCTCAGAAACCATTCAAAACTCTTTAGCATTGTAAAGTAGAAGACAGTTTGTTAGGACTGTCCTTTTGCAGGGTGATGTAAGGACTGCATGTTTCCTCAGGAACTGTTTTACTTCCCAAATAGCATTAACATTGAAAATTCACTCACTCAGTCTTTCTTATCTCTGAGTCTCACCCAATTGGATTAGATAATAATTGTACTTTTCTAATAAATGCAAAAGGAATGTTTAAAAAGAGAAAAGTTCATACCAATTTTAGTTTCAGAAAAGTCCAATACCTTGAAAGAAACTCCACTTACCTCTCCTTCTCGAATATGCACATCTTTATGTTTTCCTTTCTCTATGATCTTCAGGCACATGTCACCTTGACATTGGTAAAACAACTAAAAGAGAATGAATTGAAAAATATACCTGATCAGCAAATATTTGTTTTGTTTCACAAAATGTTATTAGCTCACTTCGAGGCTGCTACAAGGTAAAATTGAATAAGAAAGTGGATAAAGAATGGAAAACAGGAACAGAACGTTCCCATGGTTTCTTTGAATGTCAAGGTGAGCACATTAGATGGTGATCAACACATCAGTCCCAGCGTCAAGAAAACTTGGTGCCGATTGCTGACAGGTGAGCATGAGCTGACAGCATTTGAATCCTTGGGTCTACTTTTTTGGCCTTCCAGCAGCAAGATAAATACCTTTCGTACTCATTTTGTACAGTAGGGTAATGGAGAGAGGAAGTTCAGAGGCAAAGACAGGGGTGTGAATTTTAGTTAGGAAACTAGCCACCTTGTTTACAGCTACTGATGACCAGACCAACAACCAGAAAAATGAATGTCATTTACATAATACCATGCAAGGATGTAACAAACACTACATCGGGCAGACAGGCAAAAAACTACCCTCCAGGATACACGATCACCAACTGGCCATCAAAGGACATGAAACACTATCACTACTATCCTTACATACAGATGAAGAAGGACACCACTTCAACTGCGACAACACATCCATCGTAGGACAGGCTAAACAGAGACGCTTACAGGAATTCCTCGAGGCCTGGCATTCAACCTGGAACTCCATCAATAAACGCATCAATTTGGACCCCATTTACCAATCTCTGAGAAAAAGAACCGGAAATAATATCACTCACCTTAACAGACCAAGACACATAAATAGAAAGCGGGACAGAACATCAGTGCTTCACTGGAGGCTCACTGATGATGTTACCCAGCATGGTGAGGAAATGTCTGAGAACAAACCTGCCAGCTCAGTGAGCAAACTTACAACCTGAACCTCAACCTGAGCTACAAATCTTCTCAAAAATATGTCTATCATGTGTTGGAGGTGGCTGACCAATTTGCATGTAAACAACAGGGAGCACTGATAAGAACACTTCTTAATAACAACAATAACTTATATGTTGTTAATGTAATGAAATGTCCCAAACAGCTTCAATGGATTATCTATTATAAAATCAAGTAGGATAGTGAGTCACACATAGGAGTGTTAGGTCAGGCAGCCAAATATTTGGTCAAAGAGGCTCATTTAAAGCAGTGTATTAATAAAGAAAAACAAGATACAATAGAGCAGTTTAAAGCAATTCAGGAGCCTGGGGCTTATACAACTAAAGGAATGGACATAAATGGTAGAACAATTAAAATTGAGGATGGATGAGAAGCTAGAATTAGAGAAGCACACATATCTAGGATTTGTGGAGCTGGACGAGATCACAGAAATAAGGAGGGACAGTACCACAGAGAGCTCAAGAACAAGGATGAAAATTTTAAAGTTCCAATTTTGTTTCAATAGGACTCAATGTGAATCAGCAAGCGCAGGATGAAAAAGGGTCATGTTGTGCTGCAAGTTAAGACAAGACCAGCAGAGCTTTGGATGACCCCAAGCTTTTGGAGAGTAAAATGTGGGAGACCAGCCAGCAATTTGTTGGAAAAATGAAAGGAAAATACTATAGATGTTGGAAATCTACAAATACAGAGAATGCTGGAGAAACTCAGTAAGTCTGGCAACATCTGCTGAGAAACAGAGTTAGAGACAAAAAAAATTACAAGTGCTGGAATCCAAGGCAGACAAGCAGGAGGCTGGAAGAACACAGCAAGCTAGGCAGCATCAGGAGGTGGAAAATTCAACATTTCAGGTGTTAGATTTCAAGTCTGAGATGACCTCTTTAGTATGTGTCGAATATAGAGGTAACAAGGTCATATATAGTGAGTTCAGCTGCAAATGAGCTGAGGCAGAATAGAGTCAGGCAGTACTGTGGAGACAAAAATAGGCATCTTAATGACGAATGATGTTGGGAGTTCGTTTTGTGATTTAAATGCGAAACCAAGGTTGAAAGCAGCCTGCTTTATCTCAAAGTTAAAAATCACACAACATCAGGTTATAGTCCAACAGATTTAATTGGAAGCACACTAGCTTTCGGAGCGACGCTCCTTCATCAGGTGATTGTGGAGGGCTCGATCGTAACACAGAATTTATAGCAAAAATTTGCAGTGTGATGTAACTGAAATTATACAGTGTTGTGTGATTTTTAACTTTGTACACCCCAGTCCAACACCGGCATCTCCGAATCATGCTTTATCTCAGACTGAGACCAGAAATAGGGAACGGAGTTTGGAGTTGGGACTGAAAACAGTGGTTTAGACTTCCAATATTTAGCTGGAAAAACTTTTTGCTTGTCCAGTTTAATAATTTAACAGCAGTGAAAAGTGCATGGAGAATGCACCAATGAGATGATGCCTAACACTTAGCATTGACAAAATATATCTTTTATCAGCAATTCTCAAAAATTATTTTATTAACTAGGATCATCGCTTCAACTATTCAAAACACGGCTATAACTATATTTTCATTAAAAAAAACTTCCCAGGGAAATTGCTAACTTTCATGCCATCCAGTTTTAAAGTTAATACCACATTTGCTGCAGAGGATATATTTTATTTTCCCAATCCAATTTCTATCGTTTTATTTCCAGACAGTTTAAGTTAATATCTGTGTGAGTGGTGTACTGCAATATTCCTCACTGAGTAGTAAATATATGACTGTTCAAAGAGCCTGCACAATACAAGAAGCAAGGGGTTAAATTCTGAGCAGAAAATAACTGGCAAAAGTAGTAAGAAAGAGATTTTACAGGTTAATCAGTAATACTGGAAAGAAATTAAAGTGACTTAATCATTTACCAGCCATTAACTCATATTGCTGACTGTCTGGATTTTGAAATCCTGTTGCCCAATATTTTCTTAAGCACTTAGCAAATGCTCTGATCTGACGTATTTGTGTATTTCAAAACATTTGTTTCAAATTGCTTTATATTAGGTAAATAACCTAAAATTGTAGGTTAATATATAATATTTATAAATACTTATATCACAACTTTCAATTTTTTCACAAAAATGAATTGAAATTTCAAAAAAAAACATCATTAACATCAACAGCAAAACTATAGTGAGGTCTGAAAGTGGTTATCCAAGCAGATTCTTCAGAAAGGCAAAGAATTTATGTGTCATGGAACAGGATAGTTTTCTCAGTGAGTACACAGAAAAGGTAAGAAGCATAAAGTAGCACAAAGTTATACAAATGAAATGTCCCAGTTTTATTATGTGCCTGTGTTAGCTGATGCCAAGCCGTTCCTCCATAATCAGCTGAGCAAGCAGTTTGTATGCTGCAAATAGCTTCATCAATCCTAATTTAGAGGGGTAACAGTTGAAAATTCCGGTTTCCATTCAGTGACCTGGAATGTACTAGTATGTGGTTCAGCCCTCAATATACATGGGACAATGGGTGAAATCACAGCCAAAAGAAATTATGGGTGCAAGCAAATCAGAAAAATATCACTAAGAAGCCAAGTGACTGGAAAGGTGGTGGTTGGGGGCAGGAGGTTGGAGGTGTTGCCAAGGGGAACCTGTCAACAAAAGCTTAACTAGATGATGGTTGTTGCAGAAGAGTGACAATGCTCCTACCTCTGGACCAGCAAGTCTGGATTCAAGTCCCACCTGTTCACAAAGTTGTGCTATAACTTGTCTGAGCAGGTTGACTTTAAAAAAAAAGCACATTCCGAACTAATTGGGAGGCAGGAAAACTTCATATGCCATCAAGATGCTAGCAAAGTAGGGCTCCTGAGCTGGGGTTCATTCACTTTGTCCACTTTTCCTTTCTTCATTTTTATCTTTCTCTTTTCTTTTTTTTCCTCTCTTTTTATTTTCTTACCTCTTGTCCTGAGCTTGGATGGCATCAGCGGTAGCAAGCAATCCCAGCGTGGACTCATGGCAGCGTTAAGTGAGCCCAGCACAGACCTCATGGCGAAGGCGAGTGAACCCAGATTGCATGTGAGTGGGCACTTGCCTACTTTTCCTGGACAACCGTGAGACCAGGCATTGGAATCCGCAGCTGCTACATTGGTGGAGGTGACATTTGCAAGGCAAGGCCCAGCAGCGAAGGATAGAGCCTGAGCATCAGCAACTTCATTGTTGGTTGGGTCTGGCACTGGCGGTGGTGAAGCGGTGATGGAAGGGCATCACAACGACATTGACAAGGTGGGCCCAGGGGTAAAAGATACAACACTAATGTCGGTGAGTCCGCTGCAGGTCGCAGTGATGGAGGAGAATCAGCCCAGAGCAAAATATGATGCCTGAAGTATGGCACCTTCAACCTTGATTGGGTCCGATATAGACGGCGCAAGGCAGTGGAAAAGAAATAGCGGCACAGGTATTGTTGATTATGAGTTGGCTCAGGACTAATGGACTCGCTCCAAGCTATATCTTTCTATTTTTTCTCTTAGTCTTAAACTATTCAAAATGGTGCAGGATGATGCCAATAGTGGAAAAGCTTTTCACTGTCTTTTACCATATTCCTCACTGTAAAATACATGTGACAATAAAAACATTCATTCAAGGAAGTCACAGGTAGCAAGTTATGCACCTTTTAGTAAGTGTGTGTCAGTTCCTGAACAAAAGTTTTGCTACTAACATCATGTCTTGAAATACTGTGATGTCCAGGAAATTTGAGTTTTAAATTTTGTTGATAATTATTGAGGATACAGAAGTAATAAAAACATAAGAACGTAAGAAATAGGAGCAGGAGTAGGCCATCTGGCCCTTCGAGCCTGCGCCACATTCAATAAGATCATGGCTGATCTTTTCATGGCCTCAGCTCCACTTACTCACCCTCTTACTATAACCCTTAATTCCTTTACTGTTCAACGAATTACCTATGTTAGTTTTAAAAACATTAAATGAGGACGCCTCAGCTATGTCGCTCGGTATGGAATTCCATAGATTCACAACTCTCTGGGTGAAGAAGTTCCTTCTCAATTCGGTCCCAAATCTGCTTCCCCTAATTTTAAGGCTGTGCCTTCTTGTCCTAGTTTCACCTGCCAGTGGAACATCCTCTCTCCTTCTATCTTATCTATTCTCTTCATAATTTTATATGTTTCTGTAAGATCCCTCCTTATTCTTCTAACTTCCAATGAATATAATCCCAGTCTACTCAGTCTTGCCTCATAAGCCAACCCCCTCAACTCCGGAATCAACTTGTGAACCTCCTCTGTACCCCCTCTACTGCCAGTATATCCTTTCTCAAGTAAGGAGACCAAAACTGCACATAGTACTCCAGGTATGCACTCACCAGCACGCTATGCAGCTGCAACATAACCTCCCTACTTTTATATTCAATCCCTTTAGCAATGAAGGACAAAATTCCATTCGCCTTCTTAATTACCTGTTGTACCTGCAGACCAACCTTCTGTGATTCATGCACAAGGACACCCAGGTCCCTCTGCACAGCAGCATGCTGCAATTTTTTTACAACTCAAACAGTAGTCCTTTGTACTGTTATTCCTACCAAAATGGATGACTTCACATTTATTGACATTGTACTCCAAATGCTGACCTTTGCCCACTTACTTAAACTATCTATGTCCCTCTGCAAAGTTTCACAGTCCTCTGCACACTTTGCTCCACCACTTATCTTAAGTGTCACCTGCAAACGTTGACACACTACACATTTGGTGTATATTAGCTTGGATAGAGAACTGGCTTACCAGCAGAAAACAGACTCAGGATAAAGAAGTCTTTTTTTGTTGACTAGTTATAACTAGTGAGGTGCCACAGGGTTCAGTCAGACCTTAGGCACCACTATTTATAATATTTGGATGCAGGGATAGAAGGTACCGTAACTAAATTTACAGATGACACTAAAATAGGTGGTAAAATAAGTTGCAATGAAGAAATGAGAAACTTACAAATGGATATGAATAGGTTAGATGAATGATCCAAAATTTGGCAGGGATTTAATCATAATATGTTATAGAATCATTGAGTTATACAGCATAGAAACAGACCCTTCCTTCCTGCCCAAGCCAACCAGATCTAGTCCCATTTGCCAGCATTTGACCCTATCCCTCTGAACCCTTCCTATTCATGTCCTTTAAATGTTGTAATTGTCCCAGCACTACCTCCTCTGGCAGCTCATTCCACACACGCACCAACCGCTGCATGCAATAGTTGCCCCTCAGGAAACTTTTAAAACTTTCCCCTTTCACCTTAAATCTATGCCTTCTAGTTGGTCAGAAGAATAAAAAGGCAGCACATTATTTAAATGGAAAGAAACTTCAAAATGCTTCAATGCAAAGGGATCTGAGTATTGTGGTGCATGAACCACAGAAAGCTAGTATGCAGATACAGCAAGTGATCAGGAGGGCAAACAGAATTTTAGTGTTTATTGCTCAAGGAATGAAGTATAAAAGTAGGGAAGTGCTGTTACAACTGTACAAGGCATTGATGAGACTGCATCTGGTGTACTGTGTACAATTTTAGTCCACTTACTTGAGGAAGAATGCAATTACTTTGGAAGCTGTTCAGAGAAGGCTCTCTTGACTAATTTTAGAGATGAAAGCTTTGTCTCATGATGGCAAATTGAGATCTTTATTCACTCAAGATTAGATGAATGATTGGAGATTCAATTGAGACATAAAACATGCTAGTACAGGTGATTGACTAACGTAGAGGTACAGCAGATGTTTTCCGTTGTGAGGCAATCTAGAATGAAAGGTCACAGTTTTACATTAAGGGATGGTAGATCTAAAACAGAGATAAGGAGGAATTATTTCTCTCAAAGGGTTGTGAATCTTGGGAATTCACGATCTTGCAGTACGGTGGATGTCGAAACATGAATAAATTTAAGGAGGAGATAGACAGATCTTTAATTAGTAATAGTAATGGGGAGCGGACAGGAAAGTGGAGTTAAGGCCAAGATAAGATTAACTATGATTATATTAAATGGTTAAGCTGGCTTGAGGGGCTGAATGGCATTTTCCTGCTGTGAAACCTGTTGAATTCTTCTCATTTTGCTCCTGTAAGTCCAAATGGTCCAGACAGCAAGAGAAATACAGAAGGCATTGTCACTAAGTGACTGCATCACCCAATGGAGGAGTTAGAGAAAATAAAAAGAAAGTTTCTGAAAATCAAAATGTAGCCCTCAAGAAAATTTCAAGAAGAGCCCTCAGGAGTATAAAAGCTATTTTGACTTCTGGTGTGAGTATTGGGTGAATACAGAAGTGAGATAGGTACATACCTTCATTCCACTGAGAAAAATGGAATGAGAAGGATATGAAATATTTTCTGATCTCTTATATTCCTGTATGTACAATGACCATGGAATAATTATGTTTTACCTCTTCTCCTTCTTCTATGTGGTAATCTTTCCTTTCATTAGGTCCTCCAACAAACATTACTTTTAACTGGCCACTGTGCCTGGAAGGCATTATTATAAAACACAGTTTAGTCAAAAGCCTTCAGATTTCAAGAAGTAATTGAGAATTAATAACATGCTAAAACATACATCAATAATGATGATGTTCATTTAATGAGTATTGATTTACAACAAAATTTAACTAATAAATTAATACATTATGACAATGTATCCCTTCTGTCTCTGTGTCAGCTCCACCTTTGAAACAGATTTCAATGATTATTGAATGATACAGGAGTAGGTTATTTGACCCAGTTGTGCCTGAATCTATCTACTTAGAAAAATAGCTTGCATTTGTATTTTACTGGATGCAATTTTGCTTTTCATTTTCACTATTTCAATACACCCCTCCCTCAACTCTAATTAAATGCAACACAGAGATCAAGACAACTGAGTAATTTCTAATGAAGAATATGTAGCCAGTACTATACGATAGGAAAGCATAGTAGCCCTCAAGAGTTGCAAAGATAACATCTCTTGCCCTCTTCAAATTGTGCTTAGACCCTGTTATTCTGCCGGCAAAGACAAATGGGCCTCAATTTACTGTCTTATCCAAAATATAACACCATTAATGATGCAGCACCCTTACAGTACTTCACTTAAGTGCCATCCTATATTGTTTAGAGGGAGGAGTGGGATTGAAACTTATAAGTTTCTAACTCAGCAGTAAAACTGTTATCACTAAACAAAGCCTGGCACCCTCATGCATATATCCATAGTGATTACTATTAGACTGAAATTGCCATTCTGCTGCAGGAACAGTTGGAATGGGTATAAAAATAACAAGATTGTTGCAGTGGGTGCCCTCTTTCCCTGAAGGCTTCTTTTTACATGGTGTATCCTTTCAAGGGTGTACATAACCTAAGCAGTTACTTTTGGTGACATTTGGGAACCAAATTGAAGGAGTGGTCATCCATTAGGACATGTGCATACATCTCCCCTAGCCCTGAGCTCACTCAAAGGCCTTAAATAAAAATGTAAGAGACCATTTCCACAGCAGCCCCAGTCTCAGGTTTTGTCCCAAGCTCTCACGTTCCATTCTTGAACCTCTCTGACTGTCGACCTTCTTTATCAAACCTGTCTAAGCATCATTTATGTGTTTGACCATCTCTGCCAAGTGCATTGACGTTGTTGACCTATTTGAGGGAACTATATAAATTCAAATTATTGCTGGTGGTACCCCTTGCTGTAATTTGTTTCCTGGTAGGGGTGAACTCTCTGCTTTGTAATGCTAGTGGATGCCTCAACTCACGAAAATGGTTTGAGGGGAGAGGGGCAGAGCAGTGGGTGGAAGTATCTCTCAAACCACCTCTGGTACTGGCACCCTGCTCCATAGGAAGGCTCAGCACTACTTATCAGGTGCTACAGGCTGAGGTCACCATGAGGGTCCCAACTTCTCCACCTCACCGACCCTCAGGTTAAACCAGCACCTGTTGTCCTTCTTAATGAGAAAGCAACCCAATGGTCCTCTAGGATCAAGCAACTTGACCTTGCTTTAACTTAGAGCAGTGAGATCAAGGACATACACTATCAAAGGTCAGCTCACTGGTTCAGAGACACAGGAAAAATAGTGACCTCTGAACATGGATTTGAAGTGCTTCCAAATAAACCTGTTGGACTATAACCTTGTGTTGTGTGATTTTTAACTCTGATCATGGACCCATGGTATTATGATACATGTGAAATGCAGACTATATACTACCTGACATGCAGCAATGCAGATTATATTTAATTTG
>NC_057718.1:35523984-35529636 GCF_004010195.1 Chiloscyllium plagiosum | reverse complement strand
TGAATGCGATATTTCAGATTTGTAACTCAAGTTGGGTTTCAGGTTGTAAGTGAACTGGCAAGTTTGTTTTCAGAGGTTTCATCACCACGCTAGGTAACATCATCAGTGAGCCTCTGGTGAAGCACTGATGTTCTATTCCACTTTCTATTTACGTTTCTTGGTGACACATTAAGGTGGGTGATATCATTTCTGGTTCTTTTTCTCAGAGGTTGGTAAATGGGGTCCAAATCGAACTGTTTATTGATGGAATTCCGGTTTGAATGCTAGGTCTCTAGGAATTCCTGTGCGGGTCTCTGTTTAGCCTGTTCTAGGATGGATGTGTTGTCCCAAAGTGGTATCCTTCTTCGTCTGTATGCAAGGATACTAGTAATAGTTGGTCATGTCAAGTTGGTGATCGTGTATCCTGGTGGCTAGTTTTCTGCCTGTCTGTCCGATGTAGTGTTTGTCACAGTCTTTGCAGAGTATTTTGTAAATGACATTAATTTTGCTGGTTGTTGTTATTGGGTCTTTAAGGTTCATCAGTAGCTGTTTCAATGTGTTGCATGTTTGTGGGCTATCATGATGCCAAAGGGTCGGAGTAGTGTGGTAGTCATCTCCAAGATGTCTTTGATGTATGGTAGCATGGTTAGAGTGTATGGGCGTGTTGTGTCTACTTGTTTTGGTTTGTTGTTTAAGAATGAGTGGATTGTGTTTATCGGGTACCCATTCTTCTTGAAAACGCTGTGTAGGAATGTTTCTTCTGCTATTCGTAATTCCTGTATGCTGCAGAGTGTTGTGGCCCATTTTAAAATGTCCGTTTGTGGGTGTTGGGATAATTGTTTCTGCAGTTAAGTATCTGGTCTGTGTGTTGCTTTCCTGTAGACACTGCTCTGCAGTTCTCCATTAACTGTTCATTCCACTGTGACATCTAGGAAGGGCAGAGTGGTAGATGGGACCTATATGGACTTCAGTAAGGCATTTGACAAGGTTCCCAATGGGAGACTGGTTAGCAAGGTTAGATCTCATGGAATACAGGGAGAACTAGCCATTTGGATACAGAACTGGCTCAAAGGTAGAAGACAGAGGGTGGTGGTGGAGGGTTGTTTTTCAGACTGGAGGCCTGTGACCAGTGGAGTGCCACAAGGATTGGTGCTGGGTCCACTACTTTTTCTCATCTATATAAATGATTTGGATGTGAGTATAAGAGGTTATAGTTAGTAAGTTTGCAGATGACAATAAAATTGGAGGTGTAGTGGACAGCGAAGAAGGCTACCTCAGATTACAGTGGGATCTTGATTGGATAGACCAATGCACTGAGAAGTGGCAGATGGAGTTTAATTCAGATAAATGCGAGATGTTGCATTTTGGGAAAGCAAATCTTAGCAGGACTCATACACTTAATGGTAAGTTCCTCGGGAGTGTTGCTGAACAAAGAGACCTTGGAGTGCAGGTTCATAGCTCCTCGAAAGTGGAGTGACAGGTAGATAGGCTAGTGAAGAAGGCGTTTGGTATGCTTTCCTTTATTGGTCAGAGAATTGAGTACAGGAGTTTGGAGGCCATGTTGCGGCTGTACAGGACATTGGTCAGGCCACCGTTGGAATATTGTGTGCAATTCTGATCTCTTTCCGATTGGAAAGATGTTGTGAAACTTGAAAGGGTTCAGAAAAGATTTACAAGGATGTTGCCAGGATTGGATGATTTGAGCTATAGGGAGAGGCTAAATAGGCTGGGGCTGTTTTTCCTGGAGCGTCGGAGGCTGAGGGGTGACCTTATAGAGGTTTTCAAAATAGATGTGCACAGATAGGATAAATAGACAAGGTCTTTTCCCTGGGATGGGGAGTCCAGAACTAGGGGGCATAGGTTTAGGGTGAGAGGGGAAAGATATAAAAGAGACCTAAGGGGCAACTTTTTCACACAGAGGGTGGTACGTGTATGGAATGAGCTGCCAGAGGAAATGGTGGAGGTTGGTACAATTGCAACATTTAAAAAGCATTTGGATGTGTATAGGAAGGGTTTGGAGGGATATGGGCTGGGTGTTGGCAGGTGGGACATAGTTTGGGTTGGGATATCTGGTCGGCATGGATGGGTTGGACCGAAGGGTCTGTTTCTGTGCTGTACATCTCTATGACTCTGTGTTAAAATGATGATTTTTAGTGCGTCTTTCTTCTGCTTTTGACGTTTTCACTCTCATTATTTGCTCTTATACTGCTAAATTAACAATTTTCTTTAGTAAATCCCTTCACAATTACTTTAAGAGTTTAAAGAGAGCTTCTTTTTCTTAAGATTTTTTTTCTGTCATGTTTCCAAAACATTTAAGTGATTGTAATGATGCTCATTTACTAAACACAGCAATTTAAGTCTTCTTTTAGCTTCTCATGCTTTAATCTGAGAATTTTGATCCTTCCTCAAAGGAACTAATGTCAGGTATCAGATATCAACTGCATTACATGTCCAGCTTTATGATTTGTAGCTTTGATAAGGCTTTGTGATCTTCAGTTTTTTAATGTATTTTCTACCATTTATAACAGTGTCCAACTTCTACAGACAGGCTGAGTACCTCTATTGCTTCTGCAGCCTTTTCTAACTGCCAGTGTGCTGCCTTCACAGAAACTTACCGCTTGTGTGTTTTCATACTGCCATGTTTTCCTTCTTTCTTCTCCTTGGATGGTACTGGCTTTTGTACTGCTGAAGATTTCTTCAGAAGACCACCACTATCAGTATTTGATATAGTTTAGATTACTTACAGTGTGGAAACAGGCCCTTTGGCCCAACAAGTCCACACCGCCCCGCCGAAGCGCAACCCACCCATACCCCTACATTTACCCCTTACCTAACACTATGGGCAATTTAGCATGGCCAATTCACCTGACCTGCACATTTTTGGACTGTGGGAGGAAACCGGAGCACCCGGAGGAAACCCATGCAGACACGGGGAGAACATGCAAACTCCACACAGTCAGTGCCACCCACCTTAAAAATCACACAACACCAGGTTATAGTCCAACAGGTTTATTTGGAAACACTAGCTTTCAGAGCGCTGCTCGTTCATCATGTAGTTGTGAAGCAAGTCCATAAGACATAGAATTTATAGCAAAAGATTACAGTGTCATGCAACTGAAATGATATATTGAACAAGCTGAGATTGTTGTTAAGTTTTTCATTTTTTAGAATGGATTGCAGGTTTCAGTTCATTAATATGTAAATCCACAAACTTCTTTTAAGTCACATTCTCAAGATAGCTTAAGGTTTTATTAAAAAAAGTGACGTCTCAGCTCAGACAATGCATTAAAGGTGAGGGGTTAGAGTTTGTCTGTATTCCAATCTTGAGTCAGACTGGTTCTATTTCCAAAGTGGAATTTACAAAATATTACATAGATTGACTGCCTGCAGGTTGTGCTATTTTTGAGCAAATTAGAATGCATCTGTAAATATAATTCTGCAAATACAAATTCACCCCATTGACTTATATGTGTGCGCGCTTGCAGGATACAGAGAGAGCAAGTGTGTGCTTGTGAGTGTGAGTGCACGTAAGTGTGTGCAAGCTTGGTAAAGAGTGCATGTGTGTGATGGGGTATAAGCCTGTAAGAGGGTCTGTGCATGGGTCAGAGTGTTGGGGGGGGGGTCTATGTGTGTGTGTATGAGAGACTGTGTGTATGTGAGACTATGTATCGTGTAGTGGGGTCACCTGTAGTATGACATGAACTCAAGGTCCTGGTTGAGGCCATCCTCATAGGTACCAAACTTGGCTATCAGTCTCTGCTCGGCCACTTTGTGTTGTTGCCTGTACTGAAGTCTGCCTTGGAGGATGGTCACCTGAAGATCCGAGGCCCAATGTCCCTGACCACTGAAGTGTTCCCCAACTGGGAGGGAACATCCCAACCTGGTGACTGTTGCGCAGTATCCATTCATACGTTGTCGTAGCATCTGCTTGGTGTTGCCAGTGTACCATGCCTCGGGGTATCCCTGCCTGCAGCATATGAGATAGACAACAATGGCCGAGGCACATGAGTACTTGTCGTGTACACGGTGGTGGTGTCCCCAAGTGTAATGGTGGCATTTTGCTCAAACAATATACAACCTGCAGGCAGTCAATCCAAGTAATATTTTCTAAATTCATCTTTGGAAATAGAAACAGCTTGACTCAAGATTGGGATACAGACAGACTCTAACATCACACCTTTAATGAGCTGAGATGTCACCGTTTTTTATAAAACCTGAAGTTATCTTGAGAATGTGACTTAAAAGACGTTCTGGGATTTACATATGAATGAACTGAAACCTGCACCCCATTCTAAAAGATGAAAGGCGAAACAGCAATCTAGGTTTGTTCAATATATCATTTCAGTTGCATGACACTGCACTCTTATGCTATAAATTCTTATGGTCCACAACTATCTGATGAAGGAACAGCACTGTGAAAGCTAGTTCTTCCAAATAAACCTGTTGGACTATAACCTGGCGTGTTAATTTTAACTTGGTCCACCCCAGTCCAATACCACTCTTCCACTTCATAGCATTTTATATGTGAGAATGGTGCCCATCTGTTGCTGCCATGGTACATGTGCTAATTTCCACTAGTACCAATGATGTGTTTGAGGCAGATTCACTGCCACAAATTATTCTTAATTGCATTAGTCTTATGTTACTGATATTAAATGGGGAGCAATGCCCCACATAAAGGTTTTGACACAGGACAGGCTCAATCTTGATAAACTAAACAGCTGTATTACAAACTTTTCAATAGCTAATTACATTACATCTGAGTTACAGGATAGGCCCTTGTGAGCCCTCGAGCTAGACTTAAAAGTACACATTAACTTTCATATACATAGAGCTTTACTGAACTCACACCTCAGAGGTGCAGTCCTTTTATCCTGATGGCAGATTTAGCTCACAATGTTAATTAGCCCTTTAACGTACAAAGTGGCTTCGACAATGAGGAGTGGGAAAGGCATCCAGAATTGAAAAGTAGTTTTCTTTCATCCGGTGGGTGACACAGATCTGGAACTCTGCCTGAAAGGTTTGTAAGAGGCAGAAACCTTCACCATATCTATAACAAATATACCACAGGGTTACAGACCAAGAGTTGCGTGGAGCTGGGATGAGATTGAATAGTTCTATTATAATCAGTGTGAGCACAATGGGCTGAAGGGCCTCCTTTGGTGCTTTAAATCTTGCTACAACAAAACAAACCCTCTTTGGTTTCTCTGGGTGTGCCTGTGCCCCACTGTCAGCAGGCTTGGCTGTATTTCATATCATGTATCATCTCATAGCCAACAGCTCAGAGACACCAAGCTGGACAGGAGAGTGAAGTAGCCTTCCCATATACCCATTGCAACCCCCTCATTCCCTCTCCCCATTATAGATATAGTTGTCCCTCAGTGTGGTCACAGTAATCCCCTCCCCCTACCATTCCTTCATGTGGACCCCTTCTCCCCCACTGTAGATATTGCAGACTATCTCACTGCATCCCATTGTAGACATTTCAGCCGCTGTCTTGTAGACACTGCTGATACTTTCTCCCCTCCAATGTAAACATTCCAGACCCGTCCTCCTAACTGCAGACCCCTCATCCCCCAATTATCAATACTGCACACTCCTCCACTCCAGTTGTTGACAATGTAACCCCCCCTCTCCCAGTATAGACACTGCAACCCCCTTCCTCCCCATTAT
>NC_057718.1:35494352-35523177 GCF_004010195.1 Chiloscyllium plagiosum | reverse complement strand
CACTGCAACCCCCTTCCTCCCCCAGTATAGACACTGTATCCCCCTCATTCCTACCCCTTCCCCAGTTGCTCTGTGCAGACTCTGTCTCCACTCCCCTCTAGCACAGACCCTCCTGTTCATGGCTGTTATTGGGGCAGGGATTGTGGCCCTTTGTCCCGGGTCTTTTTCTCTCATTTTTATTTGGGGGAGGGGTTCGAAGGTGAAAGAAGGAAAACATCACTGAGAAAGCCGAAACATTTCAGCCTGAATATTTTCGCCCTGCTCTCGCCTACCTTCCCTCGGTGTGGCCTGAGGCCTGTGAGGCGGGGACTGATCAGTGTCGGTGCAGGGCGGGGAGGCCTGGCCCGGAGCCGGGGCCTGAGGGTGGTGGCCGCGCGAGGCGGATGACGCTCGCTCGACAAGCGGCTCTCGGCCTTCGGAGCGGGGGTGGGGAGGGGAAGGAGAAGGAAAGCTGTCGCTTCCCTCCAGGCCGAGGGTAGATGGGACATTTCTCGGGCGTTGATGTCAGAGCTCCAGTGGCGCAATCGGTTAGCGCGCGGTACTTATATGACAGTACAGAGTGAGCCATGCCGAGGTTGTGAGTTCGAGCCTCACCTGGAGCACATGTTTTATAGGCAACCCGAAAAAGCAATGAAAATCACCGCTCCCACCACATCCCCCCCGCCCCCCGCAAACCTCCCTCCAACTCCAAATTCACTACTAACTCAAATTAAAACCCTCTGTTTTTGGGGGAAGAATTATTTTGAAAGTGATAAATAAATCCCGCAACTAAAGATACGACCAGTCCCTCTTCCCCCCGGCACTGCAATATTACCGGTAATGTTAATGTTAAACATATTAATAAATATATTATTCATTCGCAATGTTCTACTTTTTAGCATTTAAACCGTTCTGTTTATTTACTTTTTGGGGAATGGAGCTCAAAAAATACCAATCTGTGTCGAAAAATTGAGTTTACACAACAAAAAGCAGTATCTGAAATGTATTCTGAGCGGTTTGCAGTACAGAATATGTTTAAGCCTTCATCGTTGGAAAAGCTTTAACACACCAGCTTATTATTACAAATCTCTGCAGTTCTAAAACTGTAATGACCTTAGGAGAGTATGCTTCATTGCAAATCTGATGGTCTTGCTCAATAATGCAAACAGTATCAAGGCAGATTTTTGGTTTCATTTTTCTAGCCATGTGATAAACTAAGTAATGTAACTTTTTTCTCCCTTATTTTTCCTTTATTTCTCTATTTTGTATCTAAGATCTGCACTTACGTAATCTGTACCCAAGATGGCGTCATGTGAGGCAACATTATAAACTTTTCACTGTACTCAGCGACTTCCATACTTGAGTATACATGACAACAAAGGATATTCTATTCTATTCTACTTTCTGATGCTGAATTAATAATTAGATTTTTTTTACAGACAAAAAAGACGTTTACTACAAACCCACAGACTCCCATAACTAACTGGACTACACCTCCTCATCCAGTATCCTACAAGAACTCCATCCCATTCTCCCAATTCCTTCGCCTCTGCCGCATCTGCTCGGAGGAAGAGACATTCCACTCGCGAGCATCCCAGATGTCCACCTATTTCAAACAATGTGCTTTTCCTCCCTCTATCATCCAGACAGCCCTCCACTGCACCACCTCCATTCCCCGATCCACAGCTCCAAAACCTCCAACAACGCAATAAAGACAGATACCCCCTTGTCCTCATCTAACACTCCACCAGTCTCCACATCCAACGCATCATCCTTTAAAACTTCCGCCAACTCCAACTAGACCCCACCACAAAGAATATCTTCCCCTCCCCACCCCTCTCTACCTTCAACAAGGACCATTACCTTCAACCAGTCCTTGGTTTGCATCACTCCCCCACCCACCTTCCCCTGCAACCAGAAAAGATGCAGATCCTGCCGATACACCATGCCCCTCACCTCCATCCAGGGCCTCAAACAGTCCTTCCAGGTGAGACAGAGGTTCACCTGCCACTCTTCCAATCTAGTTTACTATCACATGCTCCCGATGTGGTATCCTCTACATCGGGGAGACCGAACATAAACTTAGAGAATGGTTCATTGAGCATTGCAGCCAGGTACGCAGGGGCCAACTGGACATCCCAGTCACCACCCATTTCAATTCCCCTTCCCATTCCCTTTCCAAAATGACCATCCTTGGCCTCCTCCATTGCCGCAATGCAGCACACTGCAAATTGGAGGAACAATACCTCATCTTCCACCTGGGCAGCCTACGGCCCAGAAGACTCAATACTGTGTTCTCCAATTTCAAATAACCTCCCTTCCCATCTCCGACTCCCTTCCCAGCCCCTCTGTCTCCCTTTCACTGGTTCCTGCCACCAACTCCTGCCTGTCTATATTTAGATTTTTTAAACATTTGCCTTCTCAGTACAGAATTGGTTAGTGTATTTACACTAGGTAGGCTGTTAGAAATCAGTGAAAATTAATTAAATAGTTGGAATTATTGACCAACTCACTCTTCTTTGATCTGAATTTGAATCCAACTCAAACTGAAGGCTGGAAGCACTGGAGCCTTGCTCACTATTTAAATTAATTCGAATTGCGTCACCCAGTTGGGATTGTGAGTGCATCAATATAACACCAGACATGAAATTGGCAATCTTAGTTGGTGTTTGGTGGATTCTTGTTGGGCCAGAAAATAGTACAGCAGCATAAAAAAGGGTGCAATTATGAAATAATACTTGAATCAAAGAATGGCAGGCAAAACTGTAATGGAACAGTAAATGTATCTATAAAGAGTGGATTTGGGTATCGTTGAGGTACACATCTAGAGAGAGGAAGATTGGACAAAACTCACTGACATAAAGAAAAGGCTGAAATTATACAGCTATCCCTCTCACACAGGATCATAAGCACAGTCCATTGAATTGAGCATTATTGTAATAGCGTTGTGCCTGCATCTTACCTGCTTATGCCCACTCCTATTGCAATTTTTTTCAATTAATGATGACCTAAGAGCCTACTCTTGCCACTGCTGGGATTCTACCATTGGTTGGGTAGGCCAACACCAAGTGTCCAAATTGCTGACCCATGGCCAATTGGAACATGACGTTGCCTCAATTTGGGCACCATTTGCATATTAGAGGCCTCCTGGAAAAATCTGCCTCCCCAGATTTTACCCAAAGCCAACCCCAACCCATAATGACAAGCTCCTTCAGTTAGTACTCTCCCTCAATGGGCCCTGCCAATTTTGTTCCAGGTAGACTTACATTTATGTTGAAACTCCATTGGCATCTTCCCATGGAACTATCTGACATTCAGCAGTGACCACTGATGCTGCTGGGATAGAGCTCTAGTGCTCTGTATGGCTTGAGGTGGAACTTGCTCTCTGATCCAGGCTCACTGAGCCAATTAACAGTCCATTGCCATAAAATGGCCGTGGGGCAAGCTAGGTCAATGGATGCTAGCTTACCATTGACGTTTACATTGGTGAATGGGGCAGAAACCAAGTTCCAGCATAAAGTTCAGTCAAAAGAGGGTAGGAAAAATGCATTTAATGATATATGTCAGGTTGTTAACACAAGTGCAAAAGCAGGCTGAATATGGAAAGTTCATTGGGGAAGTGAAAAAATTGGTAAAAGTAAGTTAATAAAGAATATTTGAGGAAAGACTATCAACTAACATGAAAGAGATTCCAAAACTCTTCTGCAGGCATATACAAAATAAAATAGTCATAGAGATGTACAGCATAGAAACAGACCCTTTGGTCCATGTCGACCAGATATCCCAACCCAATTTAGTCCCACCTGCCAGCACCCAGCCAATATCTCTCCAAACCCTTCCTATTCATATACCCATCCAAATGCCTCTTAAATGTTGCAATTGTACTAGCCTCCACCACTTCCTTTGGTAGCAAAAGGAGAATTGAGGTCATGTAGCAACCAAAAAGGGACTTATAGAGATACAGGGCTAAATTAGGACTCCACATCTGTTCTTACAGGAGGAGATGATGCCAAATTCATAGTGCAAAAGACGTTAGCTGAGGCACAGAGTGGGCTAAACATTGGTAAAGGGGAAGTACTGGATAAATAGAGATAGGCACATACAGCATGGTAATAGACCTATCAGTCCAACTCGTCCATGTCAACCAGATATCCCAACCTAATCTCGTCTCATTTGCCAGCACTTGGCCCATATCCCTCTAAACCCATCCAGATGCATTTTAAATGCTGTAATTTGTACTAGCCTCTATCTCTTCCTCCGGCAGCTCATTCCATGCATGCACCACACTCTGAAAAAGTTGCCCCTTAGGTCCCTTTTATATCTTTCCCCTCTCACCCTAAGTTTATGCCCTCCAGTTCTGGACTCCCCCACCCCAGGGAAAAGACCTTATCTATTTATCTTCATGCCTCTCATGATTTTATAAACCTCTATAAGGTCATCCCTCAGCTCCAGGGAAAACATCTCCACCCTATTCAGCCTATTCAGCCTCTCACTATCGCTCAAACCCTTCAGCCCTGGCAGCATTCTTGTAAATCTTTTATGAGCCCTTTCAAGTTTCACAACATCTTTCCTATAGGAGGGAGACCACTTCTTCATCCTTTGTACAATTAGAGTTCCTCACCTCAATTTTGCAGCCTCACTCTCTTGTGCCCAGCTCACTCCTGAGTCTCAGTCCCCGTTCCACTCCTATTTCCTCTGGCTTTGTTGATTGCTGCCACTCATCTCATTACTCCAATTACAGGTTGATTTGCTTCGATTCTTACTGCTTGTAGGTTCATTGTGACACTTTTGCTGCAAAAAGGATCACTATGTCAACAAACACATTAGAAACAATTTTTTTAAATGGGGGTGCAACCCACTATTTTCTTCCCTTTTATTCATTGGGGTGGCTTTTCTGATCGTAAGTAGATTTTCCTGGGCATTTCAGGAATGGGCCTGCCTGCCACCCCCATGTATTTTGAACACTATCCTTTGTCATATTCAATTTTGCAAGAGACTAGATATCCAGACAGTGCAAGTCCCAAGTAACATTTTATATCAGATTAGATTGTTACTTTTCCCCTACCTGTCCTTTTAAATAAATGCGTTACCAGAAGTTGAATTGTAATAGCTATGATAGTTATAATAAATCCTCTGCACTCAGGAAGCAGGAATAGAGGAATCTTAAGGAAGATATACAGAAATGATTGAAGATGGCAGAGCAGGTTGAGAAAATAGTTAACATGACAGATGGGATTATTGGATTTTGTAAGTAGGGGGCATAATGTACAAAAAACTAAGCAGCCATGGTGAACCTAAATAAAAAACAATACTGATTTGTCCTCATATGAAATATTGTGTCCAATTCTGGGCACCACACATTCAGAAAAATGCATCAGTAATGTAAAGGCTGCAAATAGATTTATGAGAATTGTTCCAGAGATGAGGGACTTCAGTTATCTTGATGGATTGCAGAAGGTGAGACTACTGTCCTTCAAAGTGCTGAGATGAGATTTCATAGAGGTGTTCAATGTCACGAGGAGTCTGGACAGAGTAAATGAAGTGAAACTGTTCCCATTGTCAGAAGGGTTAATAAGTAGATGATTTTGAATTCAGATGACTGGTAGAAAAACAAAAAGTGACACAGGGATTCCATACGCCCAATAACCTTGCCTAACAAGAATCTACCTACCTTAGCCTTAAAAATATTCAATGATCCTGTCTCTTGATGCAGAGAATTCTAAAGTTGCGCAGAAAAATATTTACCTCATCTCTATCCTAAAATGGAAATCCTTCATTTTAAAACACCACCCTTGGTTCTGGTGGAGTGAGTTCCGAGTTGGGCTTACAAAAGAGAATTGAATAAAAATTTGAAGTAAAATTGCAGGCTACTCAGAAAGGGCAGGAATGTGGGACTAGCTGTATTCTTGCAGAGAGCCAGCACAGACAAGAAGGGCTGAATAGGATTCTTTTTGATGCAACTATTCTAAGATTCCATGCCTTTAAGTTGTTTGAGCAGATTGATTAACTTATATGTCTCTAGTAGGTGACTTTTTCCAGCCTCTTTCTCATCTTTAACTGTACAATATTAAACATTCTCAGGGTAATATATTAGACCCAGCCATATTGAGTTATTTCATCAATGGCCTTGCCTTCTACCCCAACTCGACTGTGTGCCAATACCTTTAGATTAGAACTGAGAATATTTGCTAGTCCTAGCTCATTTGCAACTCCTCAGATAATTAATTAGAATCTACAAACAAATCAACGGGTCACCTATGGGATCATCAGGACTTTTAGCAGAAGCAGTTATGCAGAGGTTAGAACGAACAGTCCGCCCCACGATCCACCACAAGCTGTGGGTCTGTTATATGGTTGACACCTTTGACATCATGAAACACATCAAATTAGAACAAACCCACAAACACACATACAAACAAACAAACAGGCGGGATGGTTGTGCAATGGTTAGCACTGCTGCCTCACAGCGCCAAGCACCTGGGTTCAATTCCTGCTTTGGGCAACTGTCTGTGTGAAGTTTGCATATTCTCCACGTGCCTGCGTGGATTTCCTCCCACAGTCCAAAGATGTGCAGGTTAGGTGAATTGGCCCATGCTAAATTGCCCGTAGTGTTAGGTGAAGGGGTAAATGTAGGGGAATGGGTCTGGGTGGGTTGCTCTTTGGAGGGTCAGTGTGGACTTGTTGGGCCAAAGGACCTGTTTCCACACTGTAAGTAATCTAAAAACATCCTTACCGGTATAACATTCACCAAAGAGGAAGAGAACCACAGCAGACTCCCCTTCCTAGATGTCATGGTAGAACGAAAAGCCAATGGAGAGCTGCAGACCAGCACTTACAGGAAAGCCTAACCAGATACTCAACTACAGGAGCAATCATCCCAACACCCAAAAAAGGAGCTGCATCAGGAAATTATTTAAATGAGCAGCAACACACTGCAGCAGCCAGGAACTATGAGAAGCTGAGGAAAAACACTTAGACAACCTCAGGTTCCCGATAACCGCAATCTGCTGATTCCTGCACAACAGACCTAAACAAGAAAACATGCCCAGAAACTCTAGCCAACCTGCCATACATCAAAGACATCTTGGAGATGACAACCAGATACTCCGGCCCCTGGGCATCTTGGTAGCCCACAAAGCCACCACCACACTGAAACAGTTCCTGATGAATTTAAAGTACCCTGTACCAACAACCAGCAGAATGAATGTCATATTAAGAGGAAGGTATAAAGGAGATGTCAGAGGTAGGTTCTTTAAGCAGAGAGTTGTGAATGCATGGAATGCATTGCTAGCTGTAGTGGTGGAAGCAGAGTCATTGGAGACATTTAAGCGACTCCTGGACATGCACATGGATAGCAGTGAGTTGAGGGGTGTGTAGGTTAAATTACTATATTTTACATTAGGATTAAATTTCGGCACAGCATCATGGGCCAAATGGCCTGTTCTGTGCTGTACGTTTCTATGTTCTATCCAAGTTCTGTCTATACATAACCTGCAAGGACTGCAAGAAACATTACATTAGACATATGGGCAGGAAATTATCCACCAGGATACATGAGCACCAACTAGCCACCAAAAGACATGACCAACTATCACTGGTATCCATGCAAACAGACAAAGAGAGACACCAGTTCGACTGGGACAATACATCCATCCTGGAACAGGCTAAATAAAGACATGCACAGAAAGTCCTGATGGCCTGGCATTCAAACTGTAACTCCATTAGCAAACCCCATGTCAACTTGGACACCATTTACCAACCTCTCAGAAACAGAACTGGAGGTGATATCACCCACACAATAGACATAAATAGCAAGTAGGGCAGAACACCAGCGCTTCAACAGAGGCTCACTGATGATGTTATCTAGCATGGTGACAAAATGTCTGAGAACAAATCTTCCAACTCAGCAAGTAAACTTACAACCTAAAACATAATTAAGATGTCTGAGCTTACATAACACAAAACCTGGATAATGTTCAGGCTTAGCAAGTGACAAGTAACATTCATACCATACAAGTACTAAGCAATGCAAGAAGAGTCTATCCATCCCCCTTAACATTCAGTGGTACTACCATAGAGTCATGCAGTTGTAGAGATATACAGCACAGAAACAGACCATTAGGTCCAACTCATCCATGCCGACCAGATACCCTAAATTAATCTAGTCCCATTTGTCAGCACTTAGCACATATCCCTCTAAGCCGCTCTTAGTCATATGCTCATCCAGATGCCTTTTTAATGTTGTAATTGTACCAGCCTCCACTACTTCCTCTGGCAGATCAATCTCCACCCTCCCCATGAAAAAGTTGCCCCATAGGTCTCTTTTAAATCTTTCCGCCCTCACCCTAAACCTATGCCCTCTAGTTCTGGACTCCCTACCCCAGGGAGAAGACCTTCTCTGTTTACCCTATCCATGCCCCTCATGATTTTATAAACCTCTACAAAGTCACCCGTCTGCCTCCAATGCTCCAGGGAAAACAGCCCCAGCCAAGTCAGCCTCTCCCAATAGCTCAAACCCTCCAGCCCTGGCAACATTCTTGTAAATCCTTTCTGAACCTTTTCGAGTTTCAGATTAGATTGTTACTTTTCCCCTACCTGTCCTTTTAAATAAATGCGTTACCAGAAGTTGAATTGTAATAGCTATGATAGTTATAATAAATCCTCTGCACTCAGGAAGCAGGAATAGAGGAATCTTAAGGAAGATATACAGAAATGATTGAAGATGGCAGAGCAGGTTGAGAAAATAGTTAACATGACAGATGGGATTATTGGATTTTGTAAGTAGGGGGCATAATGTACAAAAAACTAAGCAGCCATGGTGAACCTAAATAAAAAACAATACTGATTTGTCCTCATATGAAATATTGTGTCCAATTCTGGGCACCACACATTCAGAAAAATGCATCAGTAATGTAAAGGCTGCAAATAGATTTATGAGAATTGTTCCAGAGATGAGGGACTTCAGTTATCTTGATGGATTGCAGAAGGTGAGACTACTGTCCTTCAAAGTGCTGAGATGAGATTTCATAGAGGTGTTCAATGTCACGAGGAGTCTGGACAGAGTAAATGAAGTGAAACTGTTCCCATTGTCAGAAGGGTTAATAAGTAGATGATTTTGAATTCAGATGACTGGTAGAAAAACAAAAAGTGACACAGGGATTCCATACTCCCAATAACCTTTGGTTCCTTGCCTAACAAGAATCTACCTACCTTAGCCTTAAAAATATTCAATGATCCTGCCTCTTGATGCAGAGAATTCTAAAGCTGCGCAGAAAAATATTTACCTCATCTCTATCCTAAAATGGAAATCCTTCATTTTAAAACACCACCCTTGGTTCTGGTGGAGTGAGTTCCGAGTTGGGCTTACAAAAGAGAATTGAATAAAAATTTGAAGTAAAATTGCAGGCTACTCAGAAAGGGCAGGAATGTGGGACTAGCTGTATTCTTGCAGAGAGCCAGCACAGACAAGAAGGGCTGAATAGGATTCTTTTTGATGCAACTATTCTAAGATTCCATGCCTTTAAGTTGTTTGAGCAGATTGATTAACTTATATGTCTCTAGTAGGTGACTTTTTCCAGCCTCTTTCTCATCTTTAACTGTACAATATTAAACATTCTCAGGGTAATATATTAGACCCAGCCATATTGAGTTATTTCATCAATGGCCTTGCCTTCTACCCCAACTCGACTGTGTGCCAATACCTTTAGATTAGAACTGAGAATATTTGCTAGTCCTAGCTCATTTGCAACTCCTCAGATAATTAATTAGAATCTACAAACAAATCAACGGGTCACCTATGGGATCATCAGGACTTTTAGCAGAAGCAGTTATGCAGAGGTTAGAACGAACAGTCCGCCCCACGATCCACCACAAGCTGTGGGTCTGTTATATGGTTGACACCTTTGACATCATGAAACACATCAAATTAGAACAAACCCACAAACACACATACAAACAAACAAACAGGCGGGATGGTTGTGCAATGGTTAGCACTGCTGCCTCACAGCGCCAAGCACCTGGGTTCAATTCCTGCTTTGGGCAACTGTCTGTGTGAAGTTTGCATATTCTCCACGTGCCTGCGTGGATTTCCTCCCACAGTCCAAAGATGTGCAGGTTAGGTGAATTGGCCCATGCTAAATTGCCCGTAGTGTTAGGTGAAGGGGTAAATGTAGGGGAATGGGTCTGGGTGGGTTGCTCTTTGGAGGGTCAGTGTGGACTTGTTGGGCCAAAGGACCTGTTTCCACACTGTAAGTAATCTAAAAACATCCTTACCGGTATAACATTCACCAAAGAGGAAGAGAACCACAGCAGACTCCCCTTCCTAGATGTCATGGTAGAACGAAAAGCCAATGGAGAGCTGCAGACCAGCACTTACAGGAAAGCCTAACCAGATACTCAACTACAGGAGCAATCATCCCAACACCCAAAAAAGGAGCTGCATCAGGAAATTATTTAAATGAGCAGCAACACACTGCAGCAGCCAGGAACTATGAGAAGCTGAGGAAAAACACTTAGACAACCTCAGGTTCCCGATAACCGCAATCTGCTGATTCCTGCACAACAGACCTAAACAAGAAAACATGCCCAGAAACTCTAGCCAACCTGCCATACATCAAAGACATCTTGGAGATGACAACCAGATACTCCGGCCCCTGGGCATCTTGGTAGCCCACAAAGCCACCACCACACTGAAACAGTTCCTGATGAATTTAAAGTACCCTGTACCAACAACCAGCAGAATGAACGTCATATTAAGAGGAAGGTATAAAGGAGATGTCAGAGGTAGGTTCTTTAAGCAGAGAGTTGTGAATGCATGGAATGCATTGCTAGCTGTAGTGGTGGAAGCAGAGTCATTGGAGACATTTAAGCGACTCCTGGACATGCACATGGATAGCAGTGAGTTGAGGGGTGTGTAGGTTAAATTACTATATTTTACATTAGGATTAAATTTCGGCACAGCATCATGGGCCAAATGGCCTGTTCTGTGCTGTACGTTTCTATGTTCTATCCAAGTTCTGTCTATACATAACCTGCAAGGACTGCAAGAAACATTACATTAGACATATGGGCAGGAAATTATCCACCAGGATACATGAGCACCAACTAGCCACCAAAAGACATGACCAACTATCACTGGTATCCATGCAAACAGACAAAGAGAGACACCAGTTCGACTGGGACAATACATCCATCCTGGAACAGGCTAAATAAAGACATGCACAGAAAGTCCTGATGGCCTGGCATTCAAACTGTAACTCCATTAGCAAACCCCATGTCAACTTGGACACCATTTACCAACCTCTCAGAAACAGAACTGGAGGTGATATCACCCACACAATAGACATAAATAGCAAGTAGGGCAGAACACCAGCGCTTCAACAGAGGCTCACTGATGATGTTATCTAGCATGGTGACAAAATGTCTGAGAACAAATCTTCCAACTCAGCAAGTAAACTTACAACCTAAAACATAATTAAGATGTCTGAGCTTACATAACACAAAACCTGGATAATGTTCAGGCTTAGCAAGTGACAAGTAACATTCATACCATACAAGTACTAAGCAATGCAAGAAGAGTCTATCCATCCCCCTTAACATTCAGTGGTACTACCATAGAGTCATGCAGTTGTAGAGATATACAGCACAGAAACAGACCATTAGGTCCAACTCATCCATGCCGACCAGATACCCTAAATTAATCTAGTCCCATTTGTCAGCACTTAGCACATATCCCTCTAAGCCGCTCTTAGTCATATGCTCATCCAGATGCCTTTTTAATGTTGTAATTGTACCAGCCTCCACTACTTCCTCTGGCAGATCAATCTCCACCCTCCCCATGAAAAAGTTGCCCCATAGGTCTCTTTTAAATCTTTCCGCCCTCACCCTAAACCTATGCCCTCTAGTTCTGGACTCCCTACCCCAGGGAGAAGACCTTCTCTGTTTACCCTATCCATGCCCCTCATGATTTTATAAACCTCTACAAAGTCACCCGTCTGCCTCCAATGCTCCAGGGAAAACAGCCCCAGCCAAGTCAGCCTCTCCCAATAGCTCAAACCCTCCAGCCCTGGCAACATTCTTGTAAATCCTTTCTGAACCTTTTCGAGTTTCACTACATCCTTTCTACAGGAGGGAGACCCGATACTGCAAATTGCACCCGATACTGCAAATTGAATTCCCCTACAATCAACATCCTGAAGGTTGCTATTGACTCAAAATATAACTGAACCAGCCAAACAAATAGTGTGGCTACAAGAGTAGACAGGAGACTGGGTTTTCTGCAATGAGTGACTCACTTCCTTACTCACCACAACCTTTCCACTATCTACAGGCACAGTCAGGATTGTGATGGACTACTTCCCACTTGCCTCGAGAAGCAGCATTCAAGAAGCTCTACAACATTCAAGAAGTGCAACATGGTCTAACACAAAGTAGCCCATTTGATTGATGTCACATTTCCCGCTGTAAATATGCACTATCTCACCAACTCGATGAACTTTGCTGCAGTGTGTCTCATCTACAAAATGTATTGCATCAAAGTGTGTTGCAGCTTCTTTGACAGCATCACCTAATCCTGTGGCTTGTACCACCTGGAAGAACAAGGACTCATGTGTGCCAATGAAAGATCCCTTCCAATCACACAGCATCCTGGCATAATTACTTAATGCTATTCCTTCACTGTCACTGGGTCAACATCCTGTAGCTCCCTTCTAACATCGCTGTGGGTTTACCTACAACACATGGACTGCAACGGTTTAAGAAAGTAGTTCATCTCTACTTTCCCTAAGGCCATTACGGGTAGGCAAAAAATGATATCTTTACCAATGATGCGCAGATCCTCTGAATTAATAAAGTAAATGGAAGCAATTCCATGATAAAAACTAGCTCCTAATGAAAAATGATAAGATTAAGTTAAACTGAATGTAATTTAGAAATGTCAAGATGTGCCCAAAGCGCTTAGAAGAGAAAGTGAGGTCTGCAGATGCTGGAGATAAAAAGTTGAAACTTTATTGCTGGAACAGCACAGCAGGTCAGGCAGCATCCAGATGGATGCTGCCTGACCTGCTGTGCTGTTCCAGCAATAAAGTTTCAACCCAAAGCGCTTACTTTGACTCACTGTGATGAAATAGTGAATCACATAAGCAGGGTGTAGATGCTTCATTAGGAAGATCCTGGTTAACCCCTGTTCCAGAATAAGCTTTTCTGAACTATCTCTCCAACATGCTGGATTCTGCACAGAGACATCACTCATCTGCCTTGAACTGAAAATTCTGCTCTTTGTATGGATGTGTGAAAATTTCTAATCAGAACAGGGAATGTCTGCTGATTTTATGTTAAAAAAAAGACCTTAGGGGTAGGCAGGAGGAAAAGAATCAGCCTGGGTTCCTGCTTGTACCCACTAGCTACTGTCTGAAAAATGGACAGAACACACCACACAGTTTCTCTTCAGGGAGGCCAAAACTGACCTGTGTGCAATGATAGAGAATAAATGAACCCCCTGAGAATTGTCTGCACTGATTCTGGAGGTGGTGAAGGTCAGAGTGGTACTGAATGTCTGCACCTCACCATAATTTGTGGGATCGCTGAAAAAAATATAAGTGAATTCCCCAGGTGTGTTGTTCACTATAGATAGTTACTAATGCTATGTTCTGGAGGTCCACCTTTCACACCAGTCTACACACTCAGAGGGAGAAGACTATTGGATTTGAGTCCATCACAGGAACTTTCCCAGGTGCAAGGTAGCAACTGTATGCTTCTGATCAGCAAGGTTTTTACTGAGCAGCTAGCAGCTATCATTAACAGGAGGATTCTACTCACTCCAAGTACAGCTGACATGTAACCATCACAGCACTCACTTTTGATGTGCACACAGCCTCTGGAAGGCAGCTACAATGACTACACACTACACACAGTTCTCTGTGTACCTTCTAAGATGGATATTGTGGTGACAAGGGCTACCCATTGAAGACCCAGCTACAAACGTTTGACTACTATGGCTACTAATGTATGTATGAAGCTTCACACTGATGCAGAGGAGAGATACAACGTGTCATGGCGTAACTTGAACAAGACATAGGGCTTCTGAAGATGTAATGGAATCTTACAGTCTTCACAAGCAAAGTTTTCCTGCACAAACATGGTATTCTGTACCCTGAACAGCTTGATGCTACAAAGAAAGAGCAATTACACACTGAGGGTATTGTTCAGCACGGTGAGGAATTTGAGAATAAGGGTGATGATGACAGGCATGGGACTGTGAAGAATTACAGGGAGTACATGCAAAGCACCAAGAGATACTGGTAAGACGTTCACATGACCCTTACTCATAGATCCATGCAATCCAATACAGTTTCAGAATACAGTGGCCCCACTGCTGCCTCCCTCATTAACCTTAGCACAAACTAGTCTGAGTTACAGTGGCTGTAATGGAAAATGCCTGAAACTCATGATGTATTCCCAATGCAAACACTTTAATGCAGCAAATGAGCTCCCAAAAACATGAAAAGGATTCTGGTTTGCCACATTATAAGTGTAATGGTGCTACAAAGATTTTCAAGCCTTCATGAGTACAAAAGTTGTGAAATCTGTGAATCCTGAGTACAGATAGGTGCTGTTTCCTCAGTTTATAATGTGTGGACTTATGTGGTACTCACCCCATCCCTCACACGTTTAACTGAATGTGAGTTAGACTGAGGACCTTACTGACCCATGGCCTTGGTTAACCTTGGTCATTGGTCTGTGGCTGTCCGAGGACGGGAGGGTTGTTCCATGTTCAGGATCTGTGCTACAGGTGGGAGCAGTGTCACTGCAGAGGAAGACACAAATCATGTGTCTTGGAGCAAATAAGTTAACACCAAATATTACAGAGCTGAAGGCAACTCCTCTGGAGAAGTCATTGAGGCACGAGGACTACTTACTTTTCCTCCTGTATATCTCATGAAACCATCCCCTTTATGATGCCGCTGAGAGGCCATCTCCATATACCTGGACCTCTCCATGGAAGTGCCCATCTCCTGGACAGCCAGTCCACTTCTTTCACTAAAATTTGCTAAGTACCCAGAGGACAGTGTACTCCTGCTATTTCCTAATATCGATTTTCACTTGTTGTAGTGTTTATCCTACTTAACCATTTTATAAGGGGCACATCCTGAACACTTCTCAATCTCTCTATGAAGTTTTGTTCTATTTTCCTATCTCTGCCAATGTAACTGCATGATGTACCTCCATCTGACCACATTTAGTGTTCCTTGCAGAAATGCCACACTTCGCCTTAATTTTCTTGGCAGCAAAAAGAATGTCTGACATATTCAAGATAACACGAGAGCCACAATTCAGAAAAAAATTGCCTAAACCTGGCACTTAGTGATAAGGAGGAGATTTAGGACAGTATGTAATTTGCATATCCATGGTTCATGCGACCAACGGCACACAAAAAAGAGCACTAACTCTAGGCTTCTCCACAATTGCACATCTGTCTCAGAACCACATATTTATCTTGCCTTTTTTTCTCTCCATGCACATTACCTCTATTTACAACCAGGTAAAGAAGTATCATGACTCCCCTCTTTGATAACCCCTATCAGTCAATTACAACAATTTTTAAATTTCTTTTTTAGCACATAGCTTCTCTTAGATTTAGTTAACCAGATCAAAAATGAAGGACAGCCAATGGCAAAGCTTTTTTGAGTGAAACAGAATGGATAATTGTTACCCAAGAATGAGCTGCCAGAGGAAGTGGTGGAGGCTGGTACAATTGCAACATTTAAAAGGCATTTGGATGGGTATATGAATAGGAAGGGTTTGGAGGGATATGGGCCAGGTGCTGGCAGGTGTGACCGATTGGGTTGGGCTATCTGGTCGGCATGGAGGGTTGGACCGAAAGGTCTGTTTCCATGCTGTACATCTCTATGACTTTATAACCACAAATAGAAATACATGGAATGAGATTATAAAGGAAGTGAGGGGAAGAGTATCTGGTACAGACAGGAGGTAACAGCAGTTGCAGTTTACAGTTTTTTTTAAAGAAACTTTTAACAAACTTTGAGTTGTGAGAATGAAAATATCTGAGTCAAACGGCTTAGCTCCTATTTTGAGAGAGAGAATCAGGCAGAGGGAATGCCATCCAGTTCTCGATCATAAATTAATTTCCCTTCTCTATCCTCTCTTGCTCACAGACAATTGGTGATAATGTCCATTTTGGGGTGAAAAGGCTGTTGGAAATATTATAAATAGTGCTCGCTGGTTGTGGTCAGAGAAAGATTTAATGATGAGGAGCAAGATTCAAGATTTAATGCGTTGCTTGATGAAGTGTCTATGCAATTGAGAAATATGAGGGTGTTAGCGAGCTGGCCTTTTTTTCAGAATAGGAAATGGGTAGTAGGAGTTTGGATGAGTTGGAGTTAATGAGCAGTGGACGAAGAGAGGTTAGCCAGAAGATCTTTAGAGTAGTAAAGTATGTGTAAAGGTTTGTGTTTCGATTAGTAGAATGAAGGTGAAATAACAATAGTGAGGGTGACAGGCTGTTGAAGTGGTGATTTGGTGTTTTGATGGCATGGAAGATAGTTACATCATTGGAAAGTTTTAGACAGAGGAATGGGACCAATTTTGATTAGCGGAAGGGCTAGTTTAACAGAGTTTCTTTAAGAGGATGGAAAGTATGCTGGTGCAAAGATGAGAGCGTGGCCAGCCTGTTATCTTGCTGGCAGCTGTATGACTTCTTGTGGCACTGATCTGGGGCTAGGAGAGTTGGCAGTGAACAGTTGCATGACACTGTAATCCTTTGCTATACATTCTGTGTCTTATGATCCTGCTCCACAGTTACCTGATGTCACAAAGCTGGTCCCTTTTTTGCTAAAAGCAGTTCCTTTTCTCAAGGATATTGTGTCTTTGGTTTTCTTCAGAGGAGTCATAAAACACTCCTGGCTCCGATTCGACTGGTTTGGTTCAGAGATTAAAGGGTATTGAGAGGCCTTTTTCTTTATATGTAAACAGGTAAGACTTCAGGCCAAAGTGGTCATGTTTTAGAAGTGACCTGTATAATGAAAGGAGAGTGGTCAGCTCTGTAGCTGAGCAGTTCAGTCCAGAACCAGTTAGGAGCTCAGCTGTGTGGAAACAGGCTCTCTCTCTCTCTCTTTCTGCCCTTTTAACTTCAACCTGTCAGCATCTGTTCCGTTTTTTAAACATTTTTAAAGGGGGTTTGCTTATTGGGATTGTTGTGTATGTTTGGAACAGCATAATTAAGTCTAGTTTGGGGATAGACTGAGTTCTGTGGGGGTTCGTTATCCTGTTCTTTGTGTTTCATTGTGTAATTTTGTGAATATATTTCTGTCTGTTTTAAAACCTGGTGGTCAACCCAGCTAACTTATTCCAGGTAATTTTCACTGTACACTTACTGAAACAAATTGCAAAGTTATGGTGTGGGTTGCCTGCTCAAGAATGTTTTAAGTGGTTTGGTCTAGTCCATAACAGATTGGGGGCTCTTTGCGGGATTTTAAACAGAAAGTGGTAGATGCTTGTGTCTTTATTTTGGGTGTTGGTTTGGTTGGGTAGGCAAAGCTTTGAGGTAGTAATGGCCCTTTCTGTTGCCAAAAGTTTTCTGGAAGTGGATGTGGTGACTTTGGAAGTTTTGCAAAAGGTGAATAAGACCAAGCTGCAGGAATAGGCAGAGAAGCTGGAATTGGACCTGCTTGCTTCTGTGAGGAAAGGAGAGATAACTATAGCAGTAGCTCAACATTTAAACTTGCTGGAGAAACCTTCAGAATCTATAGAGATGGCAAGAGTTCAATTACAAATGAAATAGCTTGAGTTAGAGGTGAAAGATAAGGAAAGGGCAGCAGTAATGAAACAGTTTGAATTACACTTAAAGCAGAAGAGAGAGAAAAGGAGAGAGCAACAGAACAGAGAGAAAAAGCGAGAGCACTTCAACTTCAGAAGCTGACACTTAAAAAGGGAAGTCAGCTTAAAAGGCTGGAGATAAAGGCTGAAGGTAACCTTAGTGACGAAGTAGTGTGAACTCATGTGGAAGAGCAGAGAGTTAAAATGGCAAGGTTAGCAGCTGAAGTGGCTGATGATTATGAACTGGCCCATAAGACTCGATTTGGCTTCCAGAATCAATTTCAGTCCATGAGGGATAGAAACTGGGGCAAAGAAAAATCCTCACTGAAGATAATAAGGATAATTTACCACAGGCTAAAAAAGAAATCCTTGAGGGGGACAAAGAAGTTAAAAAGCTCCAGTGTTTTCATTGTAATAAAACGGGCCACACGAAATCACAGTGTTGGTGGGCTAGGAGAAAGCCAGATGTAGGAAAACCAGACAAGCCTTGAAGTTTTGTTGGACTAGTAGCAAGGGAACTTAGACAACTGCCTCAGAGTGTACAAGATGATCAGAGATTGATTAAGGAGTAAGTGCCAGATCTGCTTAAAAAATATACATGCAAGGGTAAAGTTCATTTACATAGGCCAGGAGTAGCAAGTAAAGAGGTTGCACATTAAGGGACATAGGGTCTTCTTAGTCTATAATGCTGAAGAATGAGGAGATATGTACTCCTGAGGGAATATTGCCGAAAAAGGGTCTGGTAACAGGAATTCATGGTGAGACAAAAAGTGCTCAGTTATGTAAAGTGAGGCTAAAGGGTCCAGTGAAGAGTGGAGAATTTGTGGTAGGAGTACTGGACAAACTCAGCTCCAGGAATACAATTTGTCCTTGCAAATGATGTGGCTGATTCACTGGTAGGTGTGCTGCCTACTCTAGTTGAAAAGCCAGTGGAGACGCAGGCAACTGAAGAAATGAAGAATGTTTTTTCAGGAATTTTCCCAGATTGTGTGATTATAAGATCACAAAGGCACAAGCTGAAGCAGGGGAGTTCAAAAGTCACAGATAAGGAAGCTGACAGAGCTTTATCCAACAAGTTTTTTGATCAGATAAGTGGGACAAAGCAGGAGCAAAAAGGTAAACATGCAAGTATCTTTAGCTCTGCTAAGCTGATAGAGAAGGAAGATGAGAACTTAAAACAGTTGTATTAAAAAGCATATACAGAAGAGGAGAGTGAATGCATCACTGTGTGTTATTACTGAACAAATGAGGTCTTAATGAGGAACTGGAGACTATCACATTCAACCAGATGTGAAATGGGCAGAGAACCATCAAATTTTTTGCCAGTAGGGTATAGAAAGGAAGAGCTGCGAGTAGCGCATGAGCTACCATTTGGAGGTCATTTAGGGTTAAGGAAGACAGAGGCTAAAATACAAAGACACTTTTACTGGCCTAGATTACACAAGGAAGTAATTGAATTTTGCTAGACGAGTCACATATGTCAGCTAATCGGAAAACAGGTAGTCATAAAACCTGCACCTTTAATACCCATTCCAGCATTTGAGGAACCTTTCACAACAGTCTTGACTGATTGTGTAGATCCCCTGCCTCAAACAAGAAGTAAGAATAAGTATTTATTAACAATAATGGATGTGTCGACTAGATTTCCAGAAACAATCCCATTATGTAACATCACATCTAAAAGGGTTGTAGAAGAATTACTTAAATTCTTTACTAGATATGGACGACCAATAGAGATCCAGTCAGATCAAGGATCAAACTTCACATCCAAACTATTCAAGGACGTTATAGATAACTTGGGAATACAGAAATTCAAATCTACTGCATACCAACCAGAATCGCAGGCAGCGCTAGAGAGATGGCATCAACAATAAAGACCATTTTGAGGGCTTATTATCAGGATTATCCAGGTGATTGGGAAAAAGGGAATTCTGTTTGTACTTTTTGCAATTAGAAATGCATTAAATGAATCAACCAAATTCAGTCCATTTGAATTAATTTTTGGGCTTGAAGTAAGAGTTAAAATTGATTAAGGAGAAATTAATAAGTCAGAATTCAGAGACCACCCATTCGGACTATGTGACACATTTTAGAGAAAGATTAAATAGAGTTGGAGAGTTGGCTAGACAGCATTTAAAAGTATCACAACATACAATGAAACAAGAAGCAGATAAGAAATCACAAATTCATAATTTTGCAATTGGTGATAAGGTCTTGGTGTTACTTCCAGTCACAGGTGAGTCTTTAAAAGCAAGGTTTAGTGGACCTTATCAAATCGAAAGGAAATTGAGTGAGGTGAACTACTTGATAAGGACTCCAGACAGGAAGAAATCTCACAGTGTGTCATGTGAATATGCTCAAAAGGTATTTTGGTAGGGAAGGAAAGCAAGAGGAGAAGGTGTTAATGATTACAGCAATGAAGGAAGAACCAATTTCAGAGGATTCTGGATAGAACATTCCTCAAATCAAATTGGACAATGAGGAAGTTGTCAAAAATTGGGATAAATTATTGAGTTACCTTCCACAAGAAAATCGAAATGACCTGAAAGGGTTATTACTATCACATGAGAGATATGCAGAAATAAACTGGGAAGTGCTAATCTAATTCTGCGTGATGTAGAGATAGGAGATACTGTTCCAATTAATCAACATCCTTACAGGCATAACCCTCTAAAGTTGGCGCAGGTTTAGAAGGAGTTAGAGCCCATCCTCCAAGATGGCATAATTGAAGTGAGTTACAATGACTGGAGCTCACCCATAGTCATGGTGCCATAGCCAGATGGTACCCAATGGTTATGTGTAGATTATTGCAAAGTCAATGTTGTTACAAAGACTGATGCATATCCAATTCCACAGTTGGAGGACTGTGTCGAAAAAGTTGGACAAGCAACTTACATTTCTGAGTTGGACTTGCTCAGAGGCTACTGGCAAGTATTTCTGTCAGATAGAGCAAAGGCAATTTTGGCTTTTGTAATGCCAAATGGACTATTCAAGTCATGCCATTTGGTATGAAAAATGCTCCAGCCACATTTCAGAGACTGACTGATAATGCCATTTCTGGGTTACCCAATTGTGTGGTGTACATTGGTGACCTGGTGATTTTTAGTCACTTATAGAAGGAACATTTACAGCCTTTATCGGACTTGTTCGATTGACTTCGGAAGGCAGGCTTGGTGATATACCTGGCTAAAAGTGAATTTGCCAAAGCCCAAGTCACCTTCCTGTGCCATGTTATTGGACATGGACAAAAGGCCCCATGGGATATGAAGACAAAAGGAATTGGGGAATTTCCCACACCATTGATGGAAAAATCAATACTACGGTTCCTGGGATTGAATGAATTTTACCGAAAGTTTGTGCTGAACTTTAGCAGTGTGGCTGCTTCATTCACCGAACTGTTAAAAAAGAGCAAGAGGTTTCAGTGGATAGTGGACTGTCAAAAGGCATTTGACAGCCTAAAAACTGTGTTAATCACTGCCCTAGTATTAGCCACACCAGGTTACACAAAGCCTTTCAAGGAAATTATCGATGCCAGTGATATGGATGTCAGTGCAGTGCTCCTGCAGGAGGATGACAAGGGAATAGAAAGACCCATCGAGTATTTTTCCAGGAAGTTGAACGTTCATCAACAGAAATATTCAACGGTGGAGAAAGAGACTTTAATCTTGGTGTTGGCTTTTCAACATTTCAGTGTTTATATTACCAGCAATGCATCTGAAACAATCGTATAGACTGATCATAACCCATCGACATTTGTGGAAAAAGTTAAGGACAAAAATGCCAGACTGTTTAGATGGGACTTGTTGTTGCAGCCGTTCAGTTTGACAATTGTGCACGTGGCAGGTCACGAAAACGTGATTGCCGATGCATTATCGAGACTGGAGTGAGATACGGAGGTGTTTAGTGGCGGGGGTCCCATGGCCTGAATTCACATGTAGTTGTGCATATTTGCATGTTTATAGTTAGTATAGAGTATATGTGTGTTTTAGACTACTAACCAGTTTGTTTTTGGAGGGTTTTAAAAATGAAGCCATCTTTTGATATTGATGGTTCTTTTTTTTTAAGGAGGGAGGTGTCACGAAGCTGGTCTCTTTTTTTCTAAAAGCTGTTCCTTTTCTCAAGGATACTGTGTCCTTGGTTTTTTTCAGAGGGGTCATAAAACATTCCTGGTTCTGAATAGACTGCTTTGGTACAGAGATTAAAGGGTTTTGAGAGGCCTTTTTGTTTATATGTAAACAAATGAGACTTCAGGCCAAAATGGTCACGTTTTAGAATTGACCTGCATAATGAAAGGGGAATGGTCAGCTCTGTAGCTGAGCAGTTCAGTCCAGAACTAGTTAGGAGCTCAGCTGTGTGGAAACAGGCTCTCTCTCTCGCTTTCTGCCCTTTTAACTTCAACCTGTAAGCATCTGTTCCATTTTTAACTTTTTTTCAGTGAGTTTGCTTATTGGGATTGTTGTGTATGTTTGGAACAGCATAATTAAGTCTAGTTTGGATAGACTGAGTTCTGTAGGAGCTCTTTATTCTGTTCTTTGTGTTTCATCATGTAATTTGTGAATAAATCTCTGTCTGTTTTAAAACCTAACAGTAAACCGAGCTAACTTACTCCGGGTTATTCTCACTGGACACTTACTGAAACAAATTGCAAAGTTATGGTGCTGGTTACCAGCTCAAGAATGTTTTAAGTGGTCTGGCCTAGTCCATAATATTGATGAAGGAGCAGCACTCTGAAATTTGGTGCTTCCAAATAAACCTGTTGGACTATAACCTGGTGTTGTGTGATTTTAACTCAAACAGATTGAACAGAGAGTAAAACTGTAAGTCATATAAAACTGGATGGCTGATCAGATCGTGTCAGTCTGGCTGACAAGTTAGCTTAAAATGATCCTCTTAGGTTTCTTTGGGAAACGTTGAAGTAACTCCCCCGGAGGCTAGTTACAGAATAAGCGGATGTTGTTTTTTGCAACGTTAACAGGGAGTAAATTCCATTGTGAAAATTCCAACCCATTATTCTATCTTTAAGCTAATCGATTAGCAGAGAGTTTTTACATCTCCTCATCCCTATATTTTAACTGTCTTCGTCATTTGTGAACATATGACAGCAAACACACCCCATAGTCACCATCTCAGTTTTCCTTTGTTTGGCATTTTCTCTTTCTTATTATGTATGTCCCGTTGCTCCCCTTTTCTTTTAATGTTTAATAATTTAGTGACTTCCTTTCAATTTTATTTCTACCTGCATCTTTATTTTTAGGTTTACTTTGCAGTCTTCCCTTCGCTCAGACATTGCTCAGTTTGGTTGATCTTGGCTGGTTCCCTTTGTCATCTGTTACACATTGATTTTCTCTATTAGTTTCGTTTCTCTTTGCTGCACCCTTAAACTCTTTAGGTGTTCTCATTTTAAACCTACATCTCCTCAAAACCTTTTAAAGAAAATATTGAGAGTTATTGATATCGCTGTCTTGTGTAATTCATACATAATCATTCTAAAGCCAGTTTTGGACTTCATTGTGCTTTGATGTGCGTCATTCGATTTGCAGTAATTTTGATTTTGGCCAATAATATAAAATGAATGATCTTGGATAAATCACTCATGCTATATATCTCCTGATTTCCATCAGGAATGTAATACAGATGTTGTTTAACAAGTTGCGATGGCGCATCTATTTTATTTGTTAATGGAAAATATATACGATGCATATACATTTCCAATTGTTATTTCCAATGAAGCCAATGAAATCAAAATTAGAAATGTTATTTAATGGACAGCTGATCCCAGACTGCTCGCATTATGGTATTAGACAATGTTAAAATTACCTCAGTTCTGAAGAAGTGCTGCTGGACTCAAAACATTAACTCTGCTTTCTCTCCACAGATAGCATCACATCTGCTGAGTTTCTCCAGGAATTCCTGTTTTTGTTTCAGCATCGGCAGTTCTTAATTTTATTAAAATTACCTCCATTCCATTTAGATGTTTTCTGCTCTTGTGTAAATCCCTTGGTGGCTGACTTGATAAAGTATTGCTTCTATGTGCGGAATTCAATGTTGGCAGCTTGGATCTCACTTACTGGCTGGAAAATCTGTGGGAGCTCTGCATCACCTTCACTTGTGCTAAGTCTGCTGTAAGTAAATGCCTATAAGCTACTTAATTAGGCAGTGATGTGCTACCCCTAGATATAGCACCTCATAGGCAGAGATTTGCCCCAGCGAGCTACCAGTTAATTGGTTGCTGGCAGTTTCCTGTTGTCCATCAACATCACCGATAGCAATTCTTAGGATGAGGTGCGAGATAGTCAGAAGAAATACTGGGGGATGGGACTCAGTGAGTCCCTCCTTTCTAATAAAGAGCCAAGTATTGAAATAAAAGAGGAAGTACTGGAGAAAATCAGCAGATTTGACAGCATCTGTGGAAAGAGAAAAAATGTGTAAAGACTGTATCAGGATTTTATGTATTAAAAACTAATGACTACAATGAGAAAGACCTGTTCTAAAAATAGGGATTTTCCAGGATGGCTGCACACTTAATATCAAAGAATTTGATACCTGTTGCAAACTATGCCTTTGTAGCTTGGTGTTTCTGCAGTGAGCAGACAGTCAAGATGTTTTACAAGTGATTGGTTCTAAACTGACTGAACAGTTTGGAGCTGGGAACAGGTTATAGAGACACAGGCACATGTAGAGAATAAGACACACAAGGGTATGTTGTTGTTCGCCCCATCAGAAGCTACCTGTTCTCTGCAGTAAAATCCATTCATTTAAACCTGAAGAAAACCAGTTACCTCTCCCACAGCAGTTTCTGTGAACTGTGACTTTTGAGCTGATAAATTAGAGACATTTTCCAAGTGAATCAGTCATCTTGCACTTCTTCTAAACCAATGGAAGGTTCAGAAAAAGAAACAACAAAAACACTGTGCATCTTGCTGGCTGAAGTAGGAGCATCTTAACATTGGAAATGGAAATCTAAGACCACTGAACCAAGTTTCTTGTTTATCTCCACCTCTGCCAATAATCTAGCACAAAGAAAGATTGTTGCGGTTGTTGAAAGTCAACCATCACATCCTAGGACATCACTGCTGGAATTCTGTAGGGGAATATTTAGCTCCAACTATTTTCATCTGCTTCATCAATGATCTTCCCTCTACCAAAGATCAAAATTGGGGATGCTCATTGATGATTACTCAAAGTTGACCACTATTCACTGAGATACTGAAGCAGTTGGTGTCTATTTACACCTGGGCAATATTCAGGCTTGAGCTAATAGGTGGCAAGTTATATTTGTGCCAGGAAATAGCCATTTTGGACAACAGAGAATCCAACGTTATGATCCTGACATTCAATGGCATTGTCATCACTGAATTACCTATTTCCTGGGGATTATCTTTAACCAGAAACTGAACTGGAGCAGCCATTCCAGGCCAAAGCAGCTCTCCTCATTGGGACATGATCTACCACCTTCACCAGTTACTTCCTCTACCACTGACATTCAATAGTAGCAGTGTGTACCATCTGGATGTTCTGCAGCATCTCACCACCTCCTTCCAAACTTACACTGCTGCCATCTAGTGGGTAGCAGATCCATGGGATTGCAATCACCCCAAGTTCACCTCCAAGACACTCACCACCCTGACATGGAAATATATCATTATTCCCTGACTATCACTGGACCAAAATCCTTAAATACCACTTCTAGTAATGACCTCCACGGACTACAGAGTCTCAAGAAGGTGGCTTACCACTACCAGCTCATGGGTAGTGAGGGACGGACAATAAATGATGGCCTAGCCAGTGACGCCTGCATCCTGTGAAAGAACACTAAAGAAAAGATTAATAACTTGGACATTAATTGGCCTTACAGGGCTTCAATTAGTGTCCAGGTGAAAAGTCTGTCCACAAGCCTTCTCATGTCGGACTTAATTGGGTGAAAGTGGCAAGGTAGCAGGATTCCAAGCTGATATCCTTCTGTTTGATTAAATATGAACATACCTGTACGTAAACATACAAAACAGGGGCAATAATAGGCTATTGACCACTTGAGTCTACTCCGCTATTCAGTAAGGTCATCACTGATCTTTCTGTGTTTCAAATTCCACATTTCCATCTAATCTCGATGACCTTTAATTCCCTTGCCTTACAAGAATCTATGCACCTTTGTCTTTAAAACATTGAATGACCCTGCCCCACCATTATCTGAGCAGAGAATATCAAAACCAAACACTCCACTGAAAGAAAAAAGTCTCCTCGTCTCCGTTCTAAAAGGGCCACACCTAATTTTAAAACAGTGCACCATATTTCTGGACTCACCCACCAGAGGAAACATCCTTTGATGCATTGATGTCTTTCGTTAAATAAGGAGACCAATGTATACGTATTATTTGAGATGTGCTCCAAAGCCTTGTATACCTAAAACTGAAAATCCTTAGTTTTAAATTCAATTCTTCTTGCAATGCAAGATAGCATTCCATTAGCCTTCTTGATTGTGTTGTTCCTGGATACTAACTTTTTGTGATCCTGCTCTGGAACACCATGATCTCTTTGCATTTCAGAATCCTACTGTTCTTTTCTGTTTAATTTATACTCTGCCTTTTACTCTTCCTACCAAAGAGACATTTTCACACATGATACACCATCTGTTAGATTTTTGTCCTCTCATTCAATCTATCCATACCTGTCCACATGCATCCTGCCTCCAAACCACAAAGAGAGTATTTCTCCACTTTGTTACTCATAACTTAACATAGTTATAGACTAGTAGTAACACTAGATAGTGTTGAAATGGAGGTACTGTTGTTTGACTGGAGTGGACAAAGTTAAAAATCACACAACACCAGGTTATAGTCCGGCAGGTTTATTTGGAAGTACAAGCTTTCGAGCACTGCTCCTTCAGCTAGTGGGACAGGATCATAGGACACAGAATTTATTATGAAAGCTCCAAGTGTCATTCAACTGATGCGATGTATCGAACAAACCTAGTATGCTGTTAAGTCTTTAATCACTTAGAATGATTGCAAGTTTTGATTCATTAATATGTAAATCCCAGAACTTCTTTCAAGTCACATTCCTGAGATAACTTAAGTTTTTATTAAAAAAAAGGTGACATCTCAGCTCAGGCAGTGTATTAAAAGTGTGAGGTTAGAGTCTGTATTCCAACCTTGAGTCAGACCATTTCTAGTTCCAAAGTAGGAATTTATAAAATGTCCCATGGATTGACTGCCTACACATTGTATGCTTTTTGAACAAAATAAAATACATCTAAACTAGACAGTGTATTCTTCTTCTGTATTATTGCTAGAGATCTGAAACAAAAATAAACATTGATGGAGAAACTCAGCAGATCTGGCAGCATTTCTGAGAAGAAAGAAGAGTTAATGTTCCAGTGACTCGTCATCAGAATCCAGAATCATCAGACTTGAAATATTAACTCTGCTTTCTTCCCACATCTGCTGCCAGACCTGCTGAGTTTCTTCAGAAATCTTTGTCTTTATTTCAAAAGCCTGATTCATGGGGGCGGTAGAATTGGACAAGTGCAACATGTTTAACTGCATCGCAATGTCAATTTGCTTCAAGGCATAGGCATGCTTTTGGACAGAATGTATTTTGCATGTTTGGTAAATGATGTTGTTATGTGGTTTACTATATATTAAACAGCGTAACATATATTAGGTTCTTGAGTCAGATATCTTAAGTTTGTTTGCAACACAACTCTTTACCGTGCTATAATATCACAGACTTACACAATAACCCTGGTTCTATGCTCATTGATATTACTGTACATTACATATATAGCTGACTGACTTCATTGATTCCATTAAACAGTGTGTGTGACGTAGGTGAGACAGGTATCTTTATATCACAGTGTCACATAATATTGTACTGAGACAGCCTGTCTGGTTTGGACTGAGTGCCACAATTCAACATTTGTTTCCCCTTTCTCTTTAAAGAATGTGAATCCTTTGCTGTCAACACACATAAGCATCCACATTACACATATGTGAGGAATAAGAGAATGATCAAAGAAAGAGTAGGGCCGATCAGGGATAGCAGAGGGAACTTGTGTATAGAGTCTGAGGAGGTAGGGGAAACCCTAAATGAGTTTTTGGCTTCTGATTTTATTAGAGAAAAGGACCTTGTAGTGAATGAAACCATTGAGGAACAGGTAAGCATGCTGGAACGGATAGAGATTGAAGAAGCTGATGTGCTAAAAATTTTGACAAACGTTAACGTTGACAATTCGCCAGGGCCAGACCAGATTTGTCCTCGGCTGCTTTGGGAAGCGAGAAATGTGATTGCTTCACCGCTTGCGAAGATCTTTGCATCCTCGCTCTCCACCGGGACTCCATCAGGAGTCATACCTGAGGACTGGAGGGAGGCAAATGTAATTCCTCCCATCAAGAAAGGAAATAGGGAAATCCCCGGCAATTACAGACCAGTCAGTCTCACATCTGTCGCCTGCAAGGTGTTAGAAAGGATTCTGAGGGATAGGATTTATGACCATCTGGAAGAGCATGGCTTGATTAAATGCAGTCAGCACAGCTTTGTGAGGGGCAGGTCATGCCTCACAAATCTTATTGAGTTCTTTGAGGATGTTACGAGAAAGACAGAAGACAGCGAGTGGTAGTGGAAGGAAAGTGTTCTGCCTGGAAGTCTGTGGTGAGTGGTGTTCCACAGGGCTCTGTTCTTGGGCCTCTACTCTTTGTAATTTTTATTAATGACTTGGATGAGGAGAATTAAAGGATGGGTTAGCAAGTTTGCTGATGACACAAAGGTTGGAGGTGTCGTTGACAGTATAGAGGACTGTTGTAGGCTGCAGCATGACATTGACAGGATGCAGAGATGGGCTGAGAGGTGGCAGATGGAGTTCAACCTGGATAAATGCGAAGCGATGCATTTTGGAAGGTCGAACTTGAAAGTTGAGTACAGGATTAAAGACAGGATTCTTGGCGGTGTGGAGGAACAGCGGGATCTTGGTGTGTAGGTACATAGATCCTTAAAATTGCCACCCAAGTGGACAGGGTTA
>NC_057718.1:35384408-35494341 GCF_004010195.1 Chiloscyllium plagiosum | reverse complement strand
AGTGATGCATTTTGGAAGGTCGAACTTGGAAGTTGAGTACAGGATTAAAGACAGGATTCTTGGCGGTGTGGAGGAACTTGGTGTGTAGGTACATAGATCCTTAAAATTGCCACCCAAGTGGACAGGGTTGTTAAGAAAGCATATGGTGTTTTGGCTTTCATTAACAGGGGGATTGAGTTTAAGAGCCGTGAGATCTTGTTGCAGCTCTATAAAACTTTGGTTAGACTGCACTTGGAATGCTGTATTATAGGAAAGATGTGGATGCTTTGGAGAGGGTTCAGAGGAGGTTTACCAGGATGCTGCTTGGAATGGAGGGTTTATCTTACGAAGAGATGTTGACTGACCTCGGACTTTTTTCATTGGAAAAAAGAAGGAAGAGAGGGGACCTAATTGAAGTGTACAAGATAATGAGAGGCATAGATAGAGTTGATAGCCAGAGACATTTTCCTAGGGCAGAAATTGTTAACACGAGGGGTCAAGGTTATAAGCTGTTTGGCGGAAAGTATTGAGGGGGTGTCAGAGGCGGGTTCTTTATGCAGAGAGTTGTGAGAGCATGGAATGCGTTGCCAGCAGCAGTTGTGCAAGTGAGGTCATTGGGGATATTTAAGAGACTGCTAGACATGCATATGGTCACAGAAATTTGAAGGTTCGTACATTAGGATTACCTTACATGAGGATCAATGGTCAGCACAACATCGTGAGCTGAAGTGCCTGTTCTGTGCTGTACTGTTCTATGTTCTATGTTCTATATTTAATTGTCTCTATATATTCAGACAAGGTCCACACCTACATGGGTGTGCAACAGGACCAGATCTGTTCTTTATACAAACTTGATGGTATAATTTCATTGTGTCGTGTGTTATCTGTTATCACAGTGTATCGTTTGTCATAGATTGTGGGTTTTGGCTGGCACGATACTTTCAGTATCCAAGTAATCATCCTATGTAATTAATGATCCAGAATTTGGATAGATTGTTTACTTCTTTCCAAGATTTGACAATTGATCATTACAACATCATATGATCTAAGCTGGACATACAGCATAGTATCTTTCCCTGAACCGCGAGATTTATAAGGAAAGATCTAATTTGTGCCCTTTGATCTGGTTCAAGTTATGATGAGTGTCTGCATGCTCACTGATCATGATGATGTACTATTTTCTGCTTTGTTTCCAACAATGTGTCAAACATATGAAGGGACTGGGGGCATTCTGGCGAAGTTCGCCAATGATACAAGGTTAGGCGGACAGGCAGGTAGTTCTGAGGACGTGGGGAGGCTGCAGAAAGATTTAGGCAGTTTAGGAGAGTGGTCCAGGAAATGGCTGATGAAATTCAATGTGAGCAAATGTGAGGTCTTGCACTTCGAACAAAAGAATACAGGGACGGACTATTTTCTAAATGGTGAGAAAATTGATAAAGACAAAGTACAAAGGGATGTGGGAGTGCTAGTCCAGGATTCTCTAAAGGTTGACTTGCAGGTTGAGTCTGTGGTTAAGAAAGCAAATGTAATGTTGTCATTTATCTCAAGAGGGTTGGAATGTAAAAGCAGCGATGTGCTACGGAGACTTTATAAAGCTCTGGTTCAGACCCATTTAGAATACTGTATTCAATTTTGGGTCCCACACCTCAGGAAGGACATACTGGCACTGGAGCGTGTCCAGCCGAGATTCACACGGATGATACCTGAACGGTAGGCCTAACAAATGATGAATGGCTGAGGGTCCTGGGATTGTATTCATTAGAGTTTAGAAGGTTGAGGGGAGATCCAATAGAAACTTGCAAGATAATGCATGGCTTAGAAAGGGTGGACGCTGGGAAATTGTTTCTGTCAAGTGGGAATACTAGGACCCGTGGGCATAGCCTTAGAATTAGAGGAGATCAATTTAAAATGGAAATGAGGAGACATTTCTTCAGCCAGAGGGTGATGGACCTGTGGAATTCATTGCCACTGAGCATAGTGGAGACTGGGACGTTAAATGTCATCAAGGCACAGATTGATAAATTCTTGATTATGGGTGCTGGAAAAGCACAGCAGTTCAGGCAGCATCCAAGGAGCAGGAAAATCAACATTTCGGGCAAAAGTTCTTCATCAGGAATAGAGGCAGAGTGCCTGCAGGGTGGAGAGATAAATGAGAGGAGGGTGGGGGTGGGGAGAAAGCACAGAGATCCTTGGATGCTGCCTGACCTGCTGTGCTTTTCCAGCACCACTCTAATCTAGAATCTGGTTTCCAGCATCTGCAGTCCTTGTTTTCACCTAAATTCTTGATCATGCCAGGAAAAAGAAAACGTTAAAATCAACCAACTCTGGCAATTAAGGGCTATGGGGAGAGTACGGGTAAGTGGTTGAAATGTCCATCAGCCATGATTGAATGGCGGAGTGGACTCAATGGGCTGAATGGCCTTACTTCCACTCCTATATCTTATGGTCTTATACACGTATGATTGGGCTGTAAGAGTTTGGAAGAGAAGAATTATGTGGATCTGTCTTCCAAACATGAGAGCTGCAGGTTAGGATAAACCACTGTGTAAAGGAGTAGCACATAAATGTAACACAGCTATTTGAAAATCTGGCTTTAAATTTAATTATCATGGGTTTTACATCTAGAGTACTGGAAAAGCACAGCCGGTCAGACAGCATCCGAGGAGCAGGAGAATTGATATTTCGACCATAAGCTTTTCATCAGGCATTCCTGATGAAGAGCTAATGCTTGAAATGTCGATTCTCCTGCTCCTTGGATGCTGTCTGACTGGTTGTACTTTTCTAGCAGCATACTCTTGACTCTGATCTCCAGCATCTGCAGTCCTCACTTTCTCTTAGTACATTCTGCACGACCACCCTGAGACTACTGAGAGAAATGAGAAGAGGTATGTGGAACACCCCATTTACTGCATATGTTTCTGAAGTGCACTCGTGTATTGCAGACTGTTAGATGCATAGAGTTATACAGCACGGAATCAGGTCCTATGCCCCAACTTGTCCATGCCGATCAATTTTCCTAAACTGAACAAGTCCCATTTGCCTGTGTTTCACCGATATCTATCTAAGTGTTTCCTATACATGTACCTGTCCAAATGTCTTGTAAGTGTTATAATTGTACCTGCCTCTACCACTTCCTCTGGCAGATATGATTTGCTGAGGGACACTGAACATAAGAATATGGTGGTCAATATATATAAAACTGCTGCACCAGTGGGTTTTGATTTATTGCTCAAAAAGGAACCTTGTGAAGTAGTTTGACACCAGAATGTGATTGTATCCTTGGACATGGAAAGCATCAACAGCAATCTCACTCCACATCTCAGCAGGAATCCTGTGTGGAAGGAGAGGTTCTCTGAATTGTTAAGGTTGGTGTATTTGACACATGTGCCAATTGTGTGCCAATCCATGGTTAGATATTTGTTTTACACCTTTGTCTTGTAATTTTATGCATTTTTAAATTGCATGTTGCTCTTCATTTAAGAATTGTAGGCTTCTAACAACAGTTTCTGCATTTTGAGATCATAGGGATCTTTTTAATTTTTTCAGTGATTTGGAAAAAGAAAATGTTAAAATCAACCAACTCTGGACACAAGTAAGCTTAATTAATGTAGAAATCCACTTTCCTTTTGTGTTTTTAGAAAAGCATTTTCTTCTAGTTATAGTTTGGAGCATTCCATTTCAATGTCATTTAAATGTGCCTTTTCAAAATTGAGTCAAGGGCAGTCTTTCATGTATTTTTTTCACAAAGTTAATGAGAGAGGTGTACTCACTATGCTTTAATACAGTTTTGTAGCCTTTTGATCTTGTTGTAATGACTCAGTTGTGGTTGCAGTTGTAACTTCAGCCATGAACTTAGACAGATTGGAGGTTAACTGTTAGGTAAAAGGACCTTTCATAACTGTGACCTTTTCAGCTTTTAGTGTCTACTAACTGCCACTAATTTTACTATCTATGTACTGCCATTTTGTGATTCTATCTGTTTGCCAACATCATGTATCACAGATAGTTGGGTTGTTTGTGATTTAATGGAAAGTTTATTTCCAAAACTAATTATTTACTAGGTTATGGCATCAAAGATTTACAGACAGAGTCTGTACTTTATGTATGCATATAAAGAACTGACTACACTGACTCTGTTACCTAGAGAGTGTAACCATAGGTGAGGTATGTACCTTTGTACTGAAATGTCACATTATGATGTCATGTAACTGTTTGAAAGGCACAGGCCAGTCTGGTCTAGAATTGCTGCTATAATAAAAGTGGAAGACATCTTTGAGCATTGACAGCAAATCAGATACTGAGTAGAACTGGAGTCTCTACAGCACACAACATGGACCAATCCTGTGAAAATTACACTCAAACTAGCAAAGGCATCAAATGGTGCTAAAAGCATTTCTTACTGGGGTATTTAAACTGCAATTACTGCTTATGCACACAGGATTCAAAAGGACTCAGGTGTGACAAGCAAACAAGCAGAGATTCTCTTTGCTGATGTCATTGCTATGAAAATAAGCTGACAACACTTTACACCATCACAATGTGGTACAGAAATAGTACTGTGGGATATCGTATAATAAATGTAAGTTGTTGTATTATGAACTTTGGGGAATGGGAGCTTACTGCTTTATGGACAGCATAAATTCTGAATTCCATGTACACGTCTTTCTCTGCTTTCTATGACTAATGTTGTTTTGACAATGGTTTAAAATGGGCGATATTGGATCAGCTGACTAGTATACACCTTCCTTAACTTATATTTGCTTTGGTATGTTTGGATTCAGTTCAGTGGATGTAATGCTTGAACAGTAACAGCCTGCAGTTCTGAGTCCAGATTCGGAGATGCCGGTGTTGGACTGGGGTGCACAAAGTTAAAAATCACACAACACCAGGTTATAGTCCAAAAGGTTTAATTGGAATCACTAGCTTTCGGAGCGGCGCTCCTTCATCAGGTGTTTGTGTTCTCCACAACCACGTGATGAAGGAGTGGCACTCCGAAAGCTTGTGCTTCCAAATAAACCTGTTGCACTATAACCTGGCGTGTGACTTTTAACTTTGTTCTGAGTCCAGACAGTGAGTAACCCAGACTATTCTAGCAGACTCTGTCCACAGCCTCCTGCTGCTTAATGTCTCATAGCCCTATCCTTTTTGTATCTGAGTTCAATCTCTGCATCTTCACCTCCCTATACCCCAGTTATATTGTCAGCCATCATGACACTCTGACACCTCCTCCATCTACAGCACCCGATTCATTTGTAGCTTCTCTCTCCCGAAAACCTGACACTAAGACAAGTGCTAGAAATTGAATAAGAATCAGTGACCAGGCAAAAAGCAGCAATGGAATCTTATGCTTGTGTGATATCCAAACCTTTACATATTACAGAGGAACCTCAATTATCTGGCATTTGATTATCCGAATATCGGATTATCTGGCAAGATCGCAAGATTGCAAGATCCTGATGCTCGGCTAAACTATATTATCCGGGATTTGATTATCCAGAATTTTATTAACCGCATTAAATACTTATTGCCCGTGTCCTTTGGATGATTGAGGTTCCTTGTAATTGGTGGAGGTCCTGTGGAACTGGCTAATTACAATACTTAAATTTCTGAAATGTATTCCAGGGAATACCAATTTATCAAAAGCACTTTAAAATCCTGGAGCTGATGTTAATTTTTAAAATTTATTCATGGGACATGGGCGTCACTGGAGAGGCTGGCATTTATTATGCATCCCTCGATGCTTTTGAGAAGGCAGTGATGAGCCGCTGTTTAGAATTGCTGCAGTCTGTTGTGGCTGGGCTCACCCATAATGCCATTAGCAATGGAATACTCAGACTTTCACCCAAAGGGTGCAAGATCTTTCCATGTCACTGTGATAGGCGACTAGGATGGTAAATTGCAGCTGATATTGTTCCAATGTATCTGCTGCCCTTCTCCATCCAGATGGCAGTTGTCATGGTTTCTCTGAGGTGTCTTTGAAGGAGCCTTGGTGAATTTCTGCCCTATTCCTTCTCGATATTGTACACTGCTGCTACTGAGTGCCGGTGGTGAAAGGAGTGAATGTTTGTGCATGTGGTGCCAATCACGTTCACTGCTTTGTCCTGGATAGTGTCAATCTTTTGAATGGTGTTGGAGCTGCACCCATCCAGACAAGGGGGTGTATTCCATCACACTCCTGACTTGTAGATGATGGACTTGCTCTTGAAGATACATTATTTCTAAGGATAGTTCAGTTCAGTTTCTTGTCAATGGTGTTGGTAGTGGGGATTCAGTGATGGTGATACCATTGAATATCTCTCTTCTTAGAGATGTTCGTTGCCTGGCACTTGTACGGCATGATGGTCACTTGCCAGCCCAGTCCTGGATATTGCCCAGACATTGCTGCAATCAGACATGGATTATTTCATTTTCTCAGGAGTAGTGAACATGCTAAACTTTATGCAATTAGTAGCAAACATCCCCATTATGATGGAGGCTAGATCATTTAAGAACTAGCTGAAGATGCTTGGGCTTAGGGCACTATCCTGATGAATACCCGCAGAGAAGTCCTGGACCTGAGATGACTGACCTCCAACAACTGCGGCCATTTTCCTAATTGCCAGCTATGACTATATTCCATGGACAGCTTTCCCCTTGAATCCCATTAACTCCAGTTTTTATAGGGGTCCTTGAAGCTCCACAGGGTCAATGTGACATTGACGCCAAGGGCTGTCATTCTCGCCTCAGCTCTGGAATTCAGCTCCTCTGTCCATGTCCTCTGTCCAGTGGTCCTGCCTGAACAGAAGCTGAGTGTCAGTAAGCAGGTTGGTGCGAAGCAGGTTGGTGCGAAGCAGGTTGGTGCGAAGCAGGTTGGTGTGAAGCAGGTGATGCTTGAAAGCATTGTTGCTCACCCGATCTGTCATTTTATTCATGATCAAAAGTAGACCAATGTGTCTGCAATTGGTTGGCTTAGATTTGTCCTTTTTGTGAATACGTCATACCTGGGCAACTTTCCATAGTGTTGGTTCAAAGCGAGCATTATACCTGTACTGGAACAACTTGGTTTAGGGACATGGCACATCTTGGAGCACAAGTCTTCAGTGTTGTTGTCCAAGCCCACAGACTTTGCAGTGTCCAGTGACATTAGAATTTTCTTAACATTAGGTGGAGCGAATCACAATGGCTGAAGACTGTAATGCTGGGGATGTCTGAAGGAGACTGGGATAGATCATCCACCCAGTACATCTGGCTAAATAGTGTTATAAATCTTTTGCACTAATCTACTGTGCTTCTCCATCATTGACGATGTGGTTATTTGGGGCGAGTTCTCCTTCAGCAAGTTGATGAATTGCTGTTCACAACATGTGGCAGGACTGCAGAACTTAGATCTGATCTGTTGGCTGTGGAATCCGTTATCACATGCAGCTTATTCTGTTAGGCCCATAAGTGTTCCTGTTGTGTAGCTTCACCAGATAGTTTTCCATTCTTGGATATGCCTGAAGCTGCTCCTGACATGTCCTCCTGCAGTCTCCATTGAATCAGTGTTGACTCCGTGGCTTGATAGTAATGGCAGCATAGGGGACGTGCCAGGTTACAGGTTGTACTGGAGTGCAATTCTACTGTTGCTGATTGCCCACAGTGGCTCATGGATGCTAAGTCCTGAATTGCCTTTAACACTTTCTCCAAATAATGTCCACCAATGCAGTGGAGGAAGGAGTCACTGGGCAGCAATTGGAGTAGAAACATGGGGACACCTTTCCCCCTCAAAACTCCTCCCAGACACCCTACCAAACTTGAGCACCTTAAGACCAGCTTGATTCTACCCAGGCTTCCTCATTCCGCGATATTTTGAGAAAAGATACTTAGAACAAGATACTTTGTTTATATGTCTTGATGGTTCTAAAAAGGTTTGATTTTTTTTTCCCTTGCGACATGGATACCTGTTGAGACAGGACAAAGTGAGGACTGCACATACTGGGGATTAGAGTTGAGAGTGTGGTGCTGGAAAAGCACAGCAGGTCAGGCAGCATCCGAGGAGCAGGAGAATCAATGTTTCAGTTAAAAGCCCTTCATCAGGAATTACCTGTTGCCTTCTACCTGTTGAGAGGGAACTACTACAATTTTAATTGGAAATTCAACTATCCAGCAGCAGAGGGCGCTAAATGACAAGACTATGCCCTGACTGTCCTGAAAAGTGATTTTATTAATGTTATTATTCCTCTACCCCTCCTGCAATTCAGCCCAAATGACTATTCTTTGCGTGTGAGCAAGGAAGAAACTGTTCTTTTATTTATTTTATCCAGAACATATCACAAAGAGATTCAAATTTAGCATATACGTAAAGTACAAGACAGTTCAATTTCTTTCAATGCAGTGTGTGAGGCACTCTGAGATCTCTCATTAAACCTCCGACTATGGGTCATTATCACAATGTCCATTTACACTTTTGTTAGACATCCACTGGTGCAAGCAAGCCGAAGGGTCTGCAACCCCTTGGGAAGCTGTGGTAGGAGTGCCTTTGACTATCGCCTTCACCCTTTGACCTTTAGTGGCAGCTGCCCCTGGAAGAGAAAATCAAGAAAACTTGTGAATGACACAAACTAGTCTGACTCGCTTTGTACATCTCAAAGTGGAGCTCCAGTATAACCATTACATTCATTGCTAAGTACTCATTCATTGTCTTTACTTGCCTCTCCCTCAGTTTGGGGGTTGATACAATAGCATGTATTGATACTTGATGTTTATGTACCAATGATTTATACAAAACATGGAGCAGCCACACACCATGGTGGCCATCAGGGTTAGGGCAACACTGGGCATATTCCCCTTTGCTTACCAAGAAATTGGCCATCAATGGCCCTGTTTTCAATCTCCATGGTGCATAAATGGGGTAACACACCTGTGCCCAGAGTCACAACTTGGAGTCCCTCCTCTAGTTAGGAAGCATCTGTTGTCCTTAGTTGAAGGTCAATAATGAGAGGCATAATTTTAAGGTGGAAGGGTTAATGGGATTTGAGGAAATGTTTTTCACCCAGTGGGTGGTGGGTATTCGGAATACACTGCTTGGGAGGGACGTAGAGCGGGAAACCTGACAACATTCAAAAAATATGGGCATGAGCATTTGAAGTATTGTAACATTGAAGGCTATGGGTCAAGTGCTGGTAAGTGGGATTAGTGTAGGTAGACCAGCACAGACTCAAAGGGCTGAAGGGCCTGGTCTGCACTGTATAACTCTATGGAGGGAGAGCCCACTCTTTCTTTGTCCTTGACTATGTGCTGCTCATAGTTTTTCGTTGCTTGAGCCAACGCCTCAGAATAGTATCCTCAGCACTGTCAAGTTATCCGACGTAACAGTGAAGGGGACAAAGAGTTGGTTTGCTCAGGTTCAAAAGAACATGCGCCCATCCTCCTTTTACAAAGGATTAAGTACTTGTTGGTCTTGTCGAGCCAAAAGCAATTCCAAAGTAAGCTTGTGAAATTTGCCAGGGCCAACATTGAGAAAGATCTGTTTTTCACAGGGCAATTTTGGTGGCCAGCTTTACCCAATCTACCAACACTCCTTTGGGCGACAGTGGAGTGTGGGTGACTCAAGTATTGGGGGACAATGGCAGTGGAAAAGAAATACTCTATACTGAAGTTTAATGAAAATAATACCTAACCCCTGGAAGTTGCCCAAAATGCCTGTATTATAATATGCTTTGTTATGTTTATCCATTCATTCCATTGTCTTTGGGAATGTTTTCACCTTGTACAAATGGAAGTCATCTTGTGTGAATAGGCTTCAACGTGACTATTTGTATCACAACACTTTGGTGATATAAGAGGTACTGTGTGATGCTGGGAGTCTCATCCTCCTCTTGACCGCTTCGCCTGTCCAGTGTGTTCCTCAGACTACAGAGGTACATAAGGCTCAGGAAATGACCACTTGATCCACTGTCATGGCATAATATGTAGATATCTTTAATCAACTAATTTAGATAAGTTATGCCACTCCTCTGGACTAGGTGGGACTTGAACCTAAGTCTGCTGGCCCAGAGGAAGAGACGTGACCACTGTATCACCAGAGCCCCATGGCATAGCCTGTAATCTCCTGGAAAATATTGGAAGTAGTGAGTTGGCCATGGAAGCATGCATGGGAACAGACAGAGCCAATATTTTGGGTCAATGATTGATGACCCTTCAAAAAAAGAAGGCTACTTAATTTTGAAAGATCAAGTCACACCCATAGATAATGCAAATAGATTTAGTTCACAATACACAGTGAGAACTGCAGAGGGAGCTCTTAGCTTACACATGTCGCTCATTTCTTGGCCTGAGTATGGAGCTTGATTCAATTGAAGCATCCAAAGTGGAATTAGATAATTACCTGAGAAGGAAGAATGTGCAGTGCTCTGGGGGAGTTGTGATGAGTGGCACTGGATAAATTACTTCGACAGAGAGCCAGCACAGGTACAACATGCCAAATGGCCTCATTATGTGCCGTTACCATTCTATGAATCTGTGATCAGCACTTTTGTTTTGCTGACCTACTTCCAGGTGATTTATTTCTTTCGAGGGCTCAGGCCCTGTTTGAGGCATGTCTGTTCTGTATGTTTGCTGAAACTTGGGAACAGTGAATGCCACTCATCGATCCAACTCTATGAGCTGTGCTTTACCACGTCCAACCTAATTCAGCCAGGTTTCACTCTTTCTCAGAATGATTCATTAATAATTGTGAAAGTCCCTCCCCCAGAGGTCAGAGGCTTATATTTGATATTACTGTGTATGGATATATATAAACCACCACATGTGGGTTCAAATGAAAACATGTTTTATCCACCTTTAGCACATTTATAACTCACTGTCCTTTAATTAGAATATTTGAGAAGCATGGTAGCATATTTTGACACTGGGTTTTCTTCAATAAGTGATTAACAAAAGCTTTATAGCACCTTGAATTTTTATAGAAGCCTCACAATGTAAGGAGAGGCTACTTGGCGTACTGAATCTGCAATGATCCTTGAAGAGCATCCCATCCAGACTCAGCCCCCTACCCTATCCTTGTAAGCCTGCATTTCTCATGGCTAATCCACCTTGCCCACACATTCCTAAACACTATGGACAATTTAGCGTGGTCAATCCACCTAACCTGCACACCTTTGGACTGTGAGAGGAAACTGGAGCACCCTGAGGAAATGCATGCAGTCATGGGGAGAATGTGCAAACTAAACTAATGCAGTCACCTGAATCTGGAATTGAACTCAGGTTCCTGGTTCTGTGAGGTAGCAATGCTAACTGCTGAGCCACTGTACCACCCCATCCTCATTTTCCTCCTCTTCTCTTGAAGGCTTGGCTGAGGCCCAGCTAGTGTGGTTGCCAGCAGGCCTCTGAAACCTTGGCTAAATGCCCATTCTTCATGTACTGCTTGCAGCTGATGGTGGAGCACTGCTCAGGAAAACAAGTCTTTTTCTGCTTGTTAACTTAAATGAACAGAAAATCAGATGCTTCAGGCCTACAATTTCCAGACCAATTCCCTCTGAGAGCGACACTTGCCAATGACAACATCAGTTCTCCCTCGATCCCAGACAGTGAGTGATGTTTGACTGCAGAGTATACAAGTGGAGGTGTGTACTAAAGATGCTGAAGATTAGAGTCAAGATTAGAGTGAAGCTGGAAAAGCACAGCAGGTCAGGCAGCATCTAAAGAGCAGGAAAATCGACATTTCGGGCAAAAGCCCTTCATTAGGGCTTCACATTCCTGATGAAGGGCTTTTGCCCGAAACGTCGATTTTCCTGACCTGCTGTGCTTTTCCAGCACCACTCCAATGTTGACTGCAGAGTGTACAGGTTAAGGTAAAGCCACCACAGTCCGAGAGGGCTGCTCTCTCAACTTGTGGTGGTTTATCCTGAACAGTATTGCACCTCAGGTCAGGGGAGAGGGTGAGAAGGAGAGACCTTTGTGGTAACTTCAGCCAGTGGGGGAATTGAACCAATACTAATGGCTTTAGCCTGGATCACAAACCAGCCATCCTGCCAACTGAAGCAAACCCTGCCAAAGGTATAATGAAAGTCTGATTCAGATCTTACTGGTAGCTATGTGCATGCACTTTCCAGAATTGGGTTGTCACTATGAGCAGGAAACTTGCTCCATTTCCATGTCTCCTTGCACACTATGCACCACCGATGGCGATTAGCAACTTTCTGTGGAGATTGTGGAACTCAGCTTTGACCAGGAATTAAACCTGGCCAGAGTCTTTACTCACTTGCTTCAGAGAAGCATAACTGTGCCTTTTGTTACATACTAGATAGTCTTTTTGTTTGCTATAATTGACTGTATCGGGATATTGTAGGGTATTAGACAGGCTCTGATTAGCAGTTTAAGCATGTAGCCTCAATTTAAAAAAACTGGAAGTACTCTGCATGTTGGGAAGCATTTGCAAAAAGGCTCCTAATTTGTACTTTCATGCTTTTGATAGAGTCTTGCCCACTGGGAGATTCAGTTGTGTCATGTGTGTGATTATCTGACAACTTAAATGAATGATCAGAAAATCAAAACAAAGAGGAGTGTGCATCAAGAAAATTACTTTTGCTGTATAATTCCAGCATTTCCTACTTATAGGTTTCCAAACTTCGCAGCTTTCTTCTTGGTAAACATTTCACTGAGTTGTTGGAAAAGTCAACCATCATTTGGAAAATAAATATGTTCCAGCAGCATAAATACAATACACAGGGCAATTCCTTCCCTTAATATTTCATGTGCTGCTTTTCTCTCTTTTTGCACATCTTCAAATCTTCCCATGTCTTGCACCAGACGATAGACAAAGAAACATGAACGTGGCTCCCTGCCAGTCTGCTGCCAATGCTGTGTTCTATCTGGTGCCAGGAGGTGTGGGAAGTATGCCTGGAGTGGCTCTCCCTCTGACTTCTTCCCTGTCCTTTCGGAGAAGTGCAAGTCTGTACTTGGCACCTTCTCCTGGCTGTGAGCCCGAGGTTGGAACGTCGACTTATGAGCAATTACATGTCTGAGCCCATATCCTACCCCTCCTTGAGGCACCATTATTGGAGCTTGAATATACTGTCATTCCCTGCCACAAGGTCAGAGCTTTGAAAACAGTGAGGCTTTTTTTTTCTTTAAAGGAAAATAGAACCACAGTTTGCAAATCCAGTGAAGAATTAACGCTGAGGTTTTTTGTTTTGTTTTGGATTATGCAATAACCTCTTAAGCAACAAAGTTCTAATGGGAAAATTCAACAGGTCTGGCAGCATTTGTGGAGAGAAAACAGAGTTAGCGTTTTGGGTCCGGTGACCTTTCTTCAGAACTGATTGTAGCTGGAAAGAGTATTTTTTTAATGCAGAAAATGGGGTGGGGTGGTGTGGGGAGGCAGTAAGGGGTACACAATAAGTGGAGATAGCACCCAAAGAGATAGAAGCGCAGTTGGACAGACAAAGGAGTGGATAGTGGTCAGTCTCCAAGAATGAATGGCTGCTAATGGGAATATTAGTGGCTATAAATGGGTTTTGTGTAATAGCAGACAATGTGATAATTCATGGGATGATGGCATCACTGGCTAGGCCAGCATTTATTACCCATCCCAGAGGGCAGTTAAGAGTCAACCACAATGCTGTGCGTCTGAAGTCACAAGTAGGCTAGGCCAGGTAAGCATGGCAGTTTCCTTCCCCACAAGACATTAGCAGATCAGATTGATGCCTATAGCAGAGGTTCAGTCCCTATTCCAACAGGGCTTTACTTTTCCTTGCTCATAGGATATGGTCATTGTTGATTGCGCCAGCACTTATTACCCCTTTCTAATTGATCCGTGATATGAGTGGCTTGTTAAGGCCACTTCAGAGAGCAGTAAAGAGTCAACCACATCGGCTGAGGTAGGATTTGAACTCATGTTCTCAAAGCATTAGCCTGGGGTTCTGGATTATTAGTCCAGGAACATTACCATTCTGTCACAGTCTCCCCAAAATCTTACCTTTGCTGGGATTGGCTGAGGAAAGTACACAGCACAGATTCTTTGCTGATTTTTTCCGCTCTGCCTCAAATAGTGCCATGAGACCTTTCACATCAGTCTGAACAAACAGATGGGGCCTCGCTTTATTCAAAGGATAGCACATCTGGCACACTACACTGGTGACATTTTCAGGATTTGTAGTCAGTCTTAAAACTACAAACTTCCTACTCAGACGAGACTGTTGCAAATGGAACCAAAACTGATGGTAAAGGTGACAAGCTATAAGTAGAATAATCAGCCAAATTGTTGCATGCACAATCTTTCATCTTTGAATTTTCAGCCATATATGATTCTTATCTCAATCACTGACGATAATTCTGCTCCTTTCATCTTATATTACTCGTACTGTATTAACAAATGTAGTTTTAATTTTACAATCAGTAATCTTGGAATGAAAGCAGACACTGTAGTCCTCCAGTTTATCATGTGTTCGAGGGGAAAGAAATCCTGGATTTATCTGATCTCAGAGTAGTTACACGGTAACAGAGATATTCATTGTTTATCTTAGTTTGGCTTAAATATCCTTTGTGTTGTAGTAAATAATCAACTGACCTATTTAAACCAGATGAAACCATTTTGCTCTGTTTATTTGAACTTTCAGGATTCAGTGTGACATATGAGATGTATTAATAGCCATATGGATGTGTTTAATGATTGCTGACATTAGCAAAGTTAATGAACATGAGCTCTAATGGTTATGCAGGGTTAATACTTAAGCCACAGAGGATCAAGAGTGCCTGGTTCGGTCCCTAGTCAATGCTGAGGTGGCTGTTCTCAACTAGAGCATTGATATAAGTGCTATCATTGACCCTTGTGTGTTTGGACCCATGGAGCGGGAAGTTGACCAACATTGTAACCCTGGTGATTCCATAATGATAATTTCACAGTTATCAACCTTCTTTATGAAAGAAAATGAATTAAGTGGGGGGGGGGGTGTTTGTAGATCACAATGGTTTCCTCAGGCTTCAACTTGTACAAAAACCGTGGAGAGAATCAGCGCAATTTGTTATACAACAAAAATGTTTGCTGAAAATAGCCATCAGATAACAAGTTTGGGAATTTGTTGACAATATTGCTACACACAGAGGCCAGGTGAGATTGTCCCCGCACATTATATAATTATTAATTTGCCTGCACAACCCTGAACTTAGCTTTAACAAACAGAAATTGATTTTGTTGCTATGCTGTTGAAATCTTTTCCCGCTTTTGGCACAGGTCTACATGCCACAAGTTAAGAGTATTTTGCTTTGTTCAGAGCATTTGCCAATCCATTCTGATCATGAGAACTGATTGTGAGAACTGCATTTGGCACAACAGTCTTTCTGTGGAGTTTCACATCCAATATCTTTCAGTCGGGTCTATTGCCAATCTCATCATCAAGCTGAAGGCCCCATACTTCCCATTTACACCTACCTTACTTACCAATGAGAGGAGAAAAAGGTCCAATGGTCATCACACAGCATCAATGTTAGTGCCTTTGGTACAAGTCTTAACCTGGGAAAGGAGTGCAGCCCTAAAGGATTCTGTAAGGAAAAGGCAGATGGCTAAGAACAAACTATTCTAATATGTTAGTGTGGAGGATATTGGGTGGGATACTGTAAAAAAGTGCAGACCAGAAAGTCTCATGTTCAGTACTTGGTTTGTCCTGGGTGGTGGGGTGAGGGGATAAGATCTCATTATTGGCTTCAGTGGTTTTTGACAAGGAGGAGGCAAATCAGGCAATGCTTTTGCCCAGATAGCAGTCCAATAACCCTTGTACATGGATTAATATTGAGTGAAGATAGGACAGGATCTTGATGCCTTCCATGGTTGAATATCCTCTAACTAGCCCTAGGTGGTGCTACTTTGAATGAGCTCTGGAAAAGGACCTTTCATCAGTGGAATTCAATTAGCGTGAGAAACTTTGAGTTTAAAATTGTAGGAAGTTTTAAGAATGTGTAACACATACTGTACTGTATTACTGTAAGAAAACCAATTTCAAGATTTTTAGTAACAGAGTAAACTGCTAGAGTGGTAATATAAACTATATTGGAAAGTAATCATGACCATTATTGACTTAAGTTTTGGAAAATAAATTCTGTTTACAAGGTGAACATTATTGGACATAATTACCTAGCAGTTATGCAGATTGACAGTCATACTGTTATAAATAAACATTGGATGGCATGTCCTTATTGCAATGCGATGTATCCTAATGTCCACCATGTAAATATGATGAAAATATAAGTCCATTGCAAAATAATTCAGTGAAGAAAATATACAGATCAGCATATTTTTACTGTTCGAGTCCAGCAATGCATTGTTTACAATCTTGATTTTCAACAATCCCCACCCCAATTTCATAGTGCTCTCAGTTTTTTTAGGGCAAAGAGGATCACAATGTGGTTTTCTGCATGACTGGCAAATGAATCAACCAGGTGAGACAACAGCCTATTGTAGTGCAATCTGGCAGCAGTTCAAAGCATGTCACAGTTATTACACCCATGTTGTAAATCTGATAGTGCTGTCTGACTTTGTTAGCTTGTTACGCAAGATCGTAACAGAGTGCAAACAATTCAAACCTTTCCACTTCATTTGCTTTTGCTTTTCCCAGGGGAGACTTCAAACTAACATCTCATTTATGTTAACCAGTATTATTTGTTTCTAGTGAACGTGCTAGCATCACAGTCCTAGAGTGATAGCTGCACTTTATATTTTTTGTTAAGTGACCACGGTGAAACACCATTTTTTTGTTGCTTGAAGACATTTGGCACAAATTGGAAAAGACTGGTGCACTCAACAGTGTGGTAGGGAATGAAACGCAGAGGGATTTTTGAATGTCATTTTGTGAAGGGCTAAATCCACTGAGATCAGTCAAAAATTGTTCTGGAAAAGGTTCTGCAAAGACTACACTCTGCAGACATACCAGGTTGCAAGCCTCAATTACCATGAATGCAGAACAATTAAATCCATTGTTAAAATATTTGTTGGGCCAGGGTTGTGTAGTAGGTGAATGTACTCCAGGCACCTGAGTTTAAATCGAGCCTGAGTTAAGGGAAATAAAGACTCCCTAATTATCTGGCTGGTCCTAACACAAATTGAGTTTGAGTAGCTTCTAGTTACTGTATTTCTGACATAAAGTGACTTCAAATAACAAAAATAAAAAATCACACAACACCAGGTTATAGTCTAACAGATTTATTTGGAAAGACTAGCTTTTTGGAGTGCTGCTGCTTCATCAGGTGATTCAAATAACAGGAAGATGAACAATTTGTATGAACCTATGTGTGATTTCTATGGCAATGGAAAGTAATTTTATTATTGTTATTCTTGGGATATGGACAGCAATGGCAAGGCCGGCATTGATTGCATATCCCTAATTGTCTGAGGACAGTTAAAAATCAACTATATTAGTGTCGGTCTGGAATCACATGTAGGCCAAAGCACACGAGACTGGTGGATTTCCTTCCCTAAAAGACATTAGTGAACCGGATGCATTTTTATAACAGCTAGCAGTGGTTGCCTGTTCATTATTAGGCCTGCTTTTTATTCTAGACTTGCATTAAATTCAAATTTCACCATCTGCCATGGTGGGATTCAAACAGAAAATTAGCCTGGGTTTCTGGATGACTTGTCCAGTGACATTATCACTATAGTAATGCCTCCCTAATGGGAGGGAGAATAAAAAGAATTAAAGAATTACATATAGAATTTCCAAACATCAGTATTTGATCCAATTTTTCTGCTATTCTAGTTCTCAGAAGTTATATAACCATACTTAGAGTCATAGAGTCATTGAGATGTACAGCATGGAAACAGTCCTTTTGGTCTAACTTGTCTATGATGACCAGATATCCCAACCCAATCTTGTCTCCCCTGCTAGCACCTGGCCCATATCCTTTCAAACCCTTCCTATTCATATACCCATCCAGATGCCTTTTAAATGTTGCAATTGTACCAGCCTCCACCACTTCCACTGGCAGCTCATTCCATTCATATAACACCCTCTGCATGAAAAAGTTTCCCCTTCGGTCTCTTTTATATCTTTCCCCTCTCACCCTAAACATATGCCCTCTAGTTCTGGACTCCCCCACCCCAGGGAAAAGACTTTATTTATCCTATCCATGTCCCTCATGATTTTATAAATCTGTATAGGTCACCCTTCAGGCTCCAATGCTCCAGGGAAAACAGCCCCAGCCTATTTAGCCACTCCCTATAGCTCAAATCGTCCAATCCTGGCAACATCCTTGTAAATCTTTTCTGAACCCTTCCAAGTTCCACAATTCCTTCCGATAGGAAGGAGACCAGAATTGCATGCAACATTCCAAAAGTGGCCTAACCAATGTCCTGTACAACCACAACATGACCTCCCAACTCCTGTACTCAATGCTCTGACCAATAAAGGAAAGCATACCAAACACCTTCTTCACTATCCTATCTACCTGTGACTCTACTTTCAAGGAGCTATGAACCTGCACTCCAAGGTCTCTTTGTTCAGCAACACTCCCTAGGACCTTACCATTAAGTGTATTAATACTGCTCTGATTTGCTTTTCCAAAATGCAGCACCTCACATTTATCTAAATCAAACTCCATCTGCCACTCCTTAGCCCATTGGCCCATCTGATCAAGATCTCATTGCTAGGGTAGACCGAAAATGAAGCTTCATTAACTGCATTTCTTACAACCCTCTGTGTGGATGGTTAACTGATACATTACTGCTCAATACCTGACTGCAGTGCAGCAGTAAATGTGGCACCCTGGATGTACATTATCATAAGTTAACAACTATAAACTGTAGCCCAGGTAGAGAAGCAGAATGCTAGAGGAACATAGCAAGCCAGGCAGCGTCAGGAGGTGGAGAAGTCAACATTTTGGGTGTAATCCTTCTTCAGGACTGGGGGTGGGTGTAAGGGGAGCTGCAGATAAAGGGGAGAGTGGGGGAGGGTTTTGGGTGGGGAGCGGGGTGAGATGGTGTGGTGCTGATAAGTGAACACAGGTAGAGGGTTTGACCTGCTTGGTCAATGGGAGGGATGAATCCAGTTGGTAGCTAGAAGGAAGGGTCGGTCAGAGGAATGGAAGGGAGGGGAAGGGGCTGGGAAGGGAGCTAGGGGTTAGGAAGGGAGGTTATTTGAAATTGGAGAACTCAATGTTGAGTCCTCTAGGCTTAGGCTGCCTAGGCTGAAGATGAGGTGTTGTTCCTCCAATCTTCAGTCTGCATATAGTGAACAGTGTAGACCATGCTAGCAATTATGCTGCACTTGAGCCTCTCACATCCCCCTCATCTAACTTTACTATCATAACTCTCAATTCCTGATTGTAATGGGTGTGAGTAATGCCACACCCAATGGGTGTGAGTAATGCCACACCCATTGGGTACCATGCACTATTCTGGAGCTACAACAAGACTGGCAAAACTCTCTTGACGTGAAGACAAAACCGAATTAGCAAACCTGCTAGGACTGGGCTGTTGGATGGCAGCTGTAGGGAAAACAAATCATTTAATCAGACCTGATTGGTGCATGACTTTCTTAAATCAAGAAAGTTTCTCTTTCAGTTGCACAAAGCTCATGCACCAATCTCACAACAGATTAGAGTATCCTTTTGAATTTGCACTGCAATGAAACATGTTTCTTGTTGTCATTCACCAGTCAATTTTCTCTTTGTTTGGGCCAGACCAAAACAACCTGGAAATCTGAATGTTGGCACCTAACATTTTTCAGTTGATTGGAACATTGACTTCCTTACCCTGCGATGTCTTATAGAGATGACAGGATGCCAGTGCGTGCAAAGGTTACTTGCCGAACAATGTTTGGCCCAGGGTTAAGGGGTTGTCTGCAGTGATACTTGTCAGTGCAGAGCAACCAAGTACATCAGATTCTGCTTTGCATGTGCAGCTCTTCATGCACCTGTTTAACTGACACAGCCACAACATCACATATTGACGGGTTATCTCTGTGCCCCTTAAACTCATGAATCAACTTGCCAACACTGTCTTGTCCATGTGATGTGATCTGTGACTGATCTCAGAACAATCCAAAGCCAGTAGTGATTGGGGGTTATTTGACTTTATTCTTTGAAGCCTTAGCCTTTTTTTGTGATTGGCATTTTCTCTGTCTTCCTCATTGCCAATGGATTTCTCCCTCATGTGATAAAGACAGCACTTTTACAGGTTGATGCTTGCCTTCTGAGAGAATGGGAACAAATGAAGATTGCAGAACTGCATGAATCAAGAGGTTGAAATTGAGCTCAGTGGTGCAGTGCATGCCACATTGCGGCTGAAACACTTTATGAAAACACTTACTGAACCAATGTATTTAAATGGCCATGGCTTCATCTTTTATCTTAAAGTCTCCTGAAAAAAAATCAAAGAATCTCTGGTTGATTTTTGGCTACTTTTGATTCTGTTTGTCTATTTGCTCCCTTCGTCTTCTTTGGCAGGACTGCAGTTTAGTGGACACAGTGCTATTCCTAGGCCATGTTGCCCTACTATACATGAGGCACATGACTGTAAATATTAGCAAGCTGCTTCCACCCCAGAGGGAATCACAATCTTGTCCACACTGACAACCATACACAAGCTCCTTCCAGTCGGTGCCAATGGATGTTGATCAGTAGTGGGAATGCTAGCTGATTCCTGGTCCTCAGCACAGCAGCTGCAATGTGCAGATAATAGGTGTTTTTACTGTGGTGAGTATCCCAAGGCATAGCACAACACAGTCAGTGGAGAACAGTAGAATGACCCCGGGATAACCAGGAATTAATCTCCTAGCTCTGAAACCGTGCTATGAGCAAACTAATGACTTGAGACTTTATTTGCTAGTGCAGAGAAAAATCATTAGGTACAGAAAAAGGTATTGAAAATAGTGGATGATAAAGGCTGTTTGACTGACAGTCAAGAACTTGCACAATGAATATTGTATTTCTGGTTCCAGAGTCATAGGGTCATACAGCATGGAAACAGACTCTTTGGTCCAACTCATCCATGCCAAGCTAAACTGTACTAGTCATATTTGCCAGCATTAGGTCCACATCTCTATAAACCTCTCCTATTCATGTACCTATCCAAATGCCTTTTAAATGTTGTAATTGTACCTGTATCTATCACTTTCTCTGGCAGTTCATTCCATACACACTCCACACTCTGTATGAAAACGTTGCCCTTTAGATCCCTTTTAAATGTTTCCCCTCTCACCTTGAACCTATACCCTTTAATTTTGGACTCCCTTACCCTTGGAAAAAGACTTTGGCTATTCACCTTATCCAGGCCCCTAGTTATTTTATAAATCTCTACAGGGTTAGTTCATTCATTTGGGAAGGAGTTGTACTGAGCGAATGGCAATGTCAACTATCAATGGTGGGAGTGTAGGTATGTGAGGAGTGGAGGAAAGAAGCAATGATTTGACAGACTGAAGGGTTAAGAGTTTGAAAGACCTGTTCATAAACAGGTTCTGAGGGGAATTACGGAGAATGAGTTGAGAGAGGAAGTTCCAGAAAGCAGGGTCGCAGGGGCTTGTTGCTCATCAGAAGACTAGAGTATGTGGAGAACACCAAGACTGGAAGTTGAAAGAATGCAGATATGTAATTGGAACATAAGGTGGGAGGTTGGGAAAATGCAATCACAAAGTGTAGTGCACTCAAATGAAGGTTTAGACATTCAGAGGGATTCGAGCAGATGAGGAAAAGGTTAGTAACCTCAGGAAATTTGACCACTGTGCTTCAGCACCACCAATGATGGTAACTAGAAAACATGGTAGCCTGGTCACATGAGATGGTATTTTTGATTTCAATATCGCAACCAAGCCCAGTCAAAATTCCCAACTTCAAAACAAATTTATTTTGAGAAAATTCTGTGACATTTATTCCACTGGCCTTATTGACAAGAACTTCTGGCTTGCAATAACTATTATCTAGTGATTGTTTCAAATCTTTGAATTATCAAATTTTGTAACAATAATGATGATAAAAATCTACAATGTAATGAGGTTAATTTTCATTTTGACCAACAGTGTTAAGTATATGCTTTTATCTCAGTTACCCATTAAACATTACTCCTAATTTTCATCAGGGCATTAGAAGGGGAGGTTATGTTATGGCTGTACAGGACATCTGTTTAGGCCACTTTTAGAATACTGCATCGATTTCTGGTCTCCCTGCATATAGGAAGGATGTTGTGAAACTTGAAAGGGTTCAAAAAGGATTTACAAGGATGTTGCAGAGGTTGGAGGATTTGAGCTATAGGGAGAGGTTGAACAGGCTGGGGCTGTTTTCCCTGGAGCATCAGAGGCTGAGGGGTGACATTATAGAGGTTTACAAAATTATGAGGGGTATGGATAGGATAAATAGACAAAGTCTTTTCCCTGGGATGAGGGAGTCCAGAACTAGAGGGCATAGGTTTAGGGTGAGAGGGGAAAGATATAAAAGAGACCTAAGGGGCAACTTTTTCATGCAGAGGGTGGTACGCATATGAAATGAGCTGCCAGAGGATGTGGTGGAGGCTGGTACAATTGCAACATTGAAAAGGTATTTGGATGGATATATGAATAAGAAAGATGTTGTGAAACTTGAAAGGGTTCAATAAAGATTTACAAGGATGTTGCAGAGGTTGGAGGATTTGAGCTATAGGGAGAGGTTGAACAGGCTGGGGCTGAGGGGTGACCTTATAGAGGTTTACAAAATCATGAGGAGCATGGATAGGGTAAATGAACAAGGTCTTTTCCCCGGGTGGGGGATTCCAAAACTAGAGGGCAGAGATTTAAGGAGAGGGGTAAAAGATTTAAAAGGGACTTAAGGGGCAACCTTTTCAAGTAGAAGGTGGTGAATGTATAGAATAAGCTGCTAGAGGAAGTGGTGGAGGCTGGTATAATTACAACATTTAAAAGGCATTTGGATGGGTATATGAATAGGAAGCATTTGCAGGGATATGGGCCAAGTACAGGCAAACGGGACTAGATTAGGTTAGGATATCTGGTTGGCATGGATGAATTGGACCGAAGAGTCTATTTCCATGCTGTACATCTCTATGACTCTGAATAACAGCAGTTTTAAGCCATTTAGCCCTTCAAGCCTGTTCTGTTCCTCAACAAGCCCATAGCTCATCTTCTACCTGAACTCCAAATTCCCTATTAACCTATATATCTTTTTATTAAAGTTCAGAGGGGTGTTAAATATTGATCAAATGGATTTTTAACTGAGGGTTTCACATTATCGTTGGTAACTAAAACAAATCTGTTTGTACTGATCTGTTGGAGCTGTTAACTTTTACTCAGTGGCGTTGTGTAGACTGCTGTAGGGGGCAGCATTGATCTCTTACATAAATTCTGAGCACCTTGGCTGAAATTTCCAGTGTTGTCTTGTTTAAACAAGGTCAATCTGTTGAATTCTTTTAAAGAACTGTGTGGAGTCCAAGGCTGCTACATTTGGCTGGTTATATTTTTCCAGTCCTTGATTAGACTTTCAGATGGAAGACACCACATCAATAAACATGGCTGGAAAGGAAGAGAAATTTGGTAAAACCCACGCGATGGCCTTATTGCAAAGGGGAAATGTAGAAACATCCCCATTTGAAGGTTTCATGTCTCGCTTTGTAACCTCTGCAGTGAAGTGGGCCACATGAAAGTGAATAGCCTTTGTCAGCTGGACATTAGGTAGGAAGAAGAGTTGGAAAACTCAGTACTTAGAGTCATAGAGTCATAGAGATGCACAGAAACAGACCCTTCGGTCCGACCTGTCCATGCCGACCAGATATCCCAACCCAATATAGTCCCACCTGTCAGCACCCGGCCCATATCCTTCCAAACCCTTCCTATTCATATACCCATCCAAATGTCTTTTAAATGTTGCAATTGTACCAGCCTCCACCACTTCCTCTGGCAGCTCATTCCATACCCGTACCACCCTCAGTGTGAAAACATTGCCCCTTAGGTCTCTTTTATATCTTTCCCCTCTCAGCCTAAACCTATACCCTCTAGTTCTGGACTCCTCAACCTCAGAGAAAAGACTTTGTCTATTTATCCTATCCATGCCCCTCATGATTTTATAAATATCTATAAGGTCACCCCTCAGCCTCTGACGCTCCAGGGAAAACAGCCCCAGCCTGTTCAATCTCTCCCTATAGCTCAGATCCTCCAACCCTGGCAACATCCTTGTAAATCTTTTTTGAACCCTTTCAAGTTTCAGAACATCTTTCCAATAGGAAAGAGACCAGAATTGCATGTAATATTCCAACAGTGGCCTAACCAATATCCTGTACAGCCGGAACATGACCTCCCAACTCCTGTACTCAATACTCTGACCAATAAAGGAAAGCATACCAAACACCTTCTTCACCATCCTATCTACCTGCGACTCCACTTTCAAGGAGCTATGAACCTACACTCCAAGGTCTCTTTGTTCAGCAACGCTCCCTATGACCTTACCATTAAGTGTATAAGTCCAGCTAAGATTTGCTTTCCCAAAGTGCAGCACCTCACATTTATCTGAATTAAACTCCATCTGCCACTTCTCAGCCCATTGGCCCATCTGATCAAGATCCTGTTGTAATCTGAGGTAGCCTTCTTCACTGTCCACTACACCTCCAATTTTGGTGTCATCAGCAAACTTACTAACTATACCTCTTATGCTCACATTCAAATCATTTATATAAATGATGAAAAGTAGTGGACCCAGCACTGATCCTTGTCGTCCTCCACTGGTCACAGGCCTCCAGTCTGAAAAAACAACTTTCCACTACCACCACTCTCTGTCTTCTACCTTTGAGCCAGTTCTGTACCAAATGGCCGAATTCTTCCTATATTCCGTGAGATCTAACCTTGCTCATCAGTCTTCCATGGGGAACCTTGTCGAATGCCTTACTAAAGTGCATATAAATCATACCTACCGCTCTGCCCTCTTTGTTGCTTCTTCAAAAACTCAATCAAGTTTGTGAGACATGATTTCCCACACACAATGCCATGTTGACTATCCCTAATCAGTCCTTGCCTTTCCAAATACATGTACATCCTGTCCCTCACCACCGACGTCAGGCTCACTGGTCTATAGTTCCCTGGCTTGTCCTTACCACCTTTCCTAAACAGTGGCACCATGTTAGCCAACCTCCAGTCTTCCGGCACCTCACCTGTGACTATCATTGATACAAATATCTCAGTAAGAGTCCCAGCAATCACTTTCCTAGCTTCCCACAGAGTTCCAGGGTACACCTGATCAGGTCGTGGGGATTCATCGACTTTTATGCGTTTCATAACATCCAGCACTTCCTCCTCTGTAATATGGACATTTTTCAAGATGTCACCAGCTATTTCCCGACATTTTATATCTTCCATGTCCTTTCCCACAGTAAATACTGATGTAAAATACTTGTTTAGTATCGACCCCATCTTCTGCGGCTCCACACAAAGGCTGCCTTGCTGATATTTGAGGGGAGAAAGTGAGGTCTGCAGATGCTGGAGATCAGAGATGGAAATGTGTTGCTGGAAAAGCGCAGCAGGTCAGGCAGCATCTAGGGAACAGGAGAATCGACGTTTTGGGCATTCGGGCATCCTGAAGAAGGGCTAATGCCCGAAACGTCGATTCTCCTGTTCCCTAGATGCTGCCTGACCTGCTGCGCTTTTCCAGCAACACATTTCCATCTCTGATATTTGAGGGGCCCTATTCTCTCCCTAGTTACCCTTTTGTCCTTAATCCATTAGCAAAAGCCCTTTGGATTCTCCTTAATTCTATTTGCCAAAGCTATCTCATGTCCCCTTTTTGCCCTCCTGATTTCTATCTTAAGTATACTCCTACTGCCTTTATTCTCTTCTAAGGATTCACTCGGTCTATCCTGTCTATACCTGACATATGATTCCTACTTTTTCTTAACCAAGACCTCAATTACTTTAGTCATCCAGCATTCCCTATACCTACCAGTCTTTTCTTTCACTCTAACTGGAATATACTGTCTCTGGATTCTCGTTATCTTATTTCTGAGGGCTTCCCATTTTCCAGCCGTCCCTTTACCTGCGGACATCTGAGCCCAATCAGCTTTTGGAAGTTCTTGCCTAATACTGTTTATCCTTTTCCATCACTATTTTAAAACAAACAGAATTATGGTCGCTAGCCCCAAAGCGCTCCCCCACTGACACCTCAGTCACCTGCCCTGCCTTATTTCCCAAGAGTAGGTCAAGTTTTGCACCTTCTCTAGTAGGTATATCCACATACTGAATCAGAAAATTTTCTTGTACACGCTTAACAAATTCCTCTCCATCTAAACCCTTAACACTATGGCAGTCCCAGTCTATGTTTGGAAAGTTAAAATCCCCTACCATAACCACCCTATTTTTCTTACAGATAACTGAGACCTCCTTACAAATTTGTTTCTCAATTTCCCTCTGATTATTAGGGGGTCTATAATACAATCCGAATAAGGCGATTATCCCTTTCTTATTTCTCCATTTCATATATAAAACAAATTATTTGACAAATAAGACAAGACATATCTTTTATTTGTATGAGTGATGGTTAAAAGTCATGGCCAATATAAAGCTGAACAAATTCTGATATGAGTTAGCTATCGCTAAAGAAGGGAAGACGAATTGTTGATTTTATTCCTGATTTTGGTTGCAATGTGAATAATGCTGTAAATTGCACAATAGTGAACAAGGTTTGAATATACCTAAATATCCAGAACATGTGGGCTCTGATAAGATAGTTGTCGCATAATATCAGATGCAGTGTATGATCCAATGAAGGTCAGGCATGTGAGAGTAGATGTAGCCTTGTGGAGGTGGGGGTTGGGTATTCCTCCAGCACCACCTTTTCACACTGGGTCCTTCCTTCTCACATCTGCCCCCTGTAGGTTCTATCTCCTCCTTTAGTCTCTCTATTAAGACTCCAAACCCTTTCACCAATGTACTCAGATCTCCCCTCCCCACAGTGAGATCCTGAGTCTACCTGAATCTGGATTCTGCCCACCCTGAGTTTACCTGGTTCTGGATTCTGGGCATTAGTTTTGAGCACAGTTTGTAGTCCCAGTCCTGGCCACTGCTGCCATTGGCATTGTGGGACCTTTTGGAGCTAACAGCTAATCTGACAACTCTCATTGAGTGGAATAAAATCCTGCTCCTTAGTCAAATCCAAGTGGATGCTTCATGGGAAGGCTGTAAAACAAAACAAAAATCTTGCCTGGTTATGTCATTAACTTGTAGTAGAGGGACTCTTGATCATTAATTTCATCAGTTGCTTCAATACCTGGGACTTGTGTTTGAAAAAAAAACCTTTAAATGAACCAGAACAGTGTGGTTTAAAATAATTGCAAAATCCTTTAAACCCTAAAACACTGGTCAAGCTCACAGGAAGTTACAAAATAGATGTCTAAATAACATTGCTAAGGAGCACATTCACATTACGATGGTTGAATTTGGCAATAAGCCACAAACATCTCTTCTGCAGGACTGGCCAGAGACAGAAAGGTACTGATTGAAATCCAGTATGTGAAAAGGATACAGAGCACCAACCCCAGCAGTTTGAATGATATCCTGATAACTTTTACAATGGGAGATCGAAACTCATTCCTTTGTATACATTACATCTATTGTGAGTCAGTAGCCAGCCTTAACATGATCGATACATGAGCTAACATCATAAGCTTATGGACATTAACTTTTTTCCAGTTTGTCCTCCCAATAGTCCTGTAACTTTTCTGTTTGTTTACATGCTAGTGTGCATGTATGTTGTCAGATTTGGGATATGTTTTAGCTTTTAAAAATGTTTACACTTCTAACTGAGTAAGTTTTATTTTAAAATGCAAACTTTGTAATATCTTGTTGGCTTCTTTCTTCGTCATGTTGCACATGGCCAAGTATATTTTAAATAGAAAAGCATACTCGTTTCACCCTGAATTTGGTGTAATGAAGTTGAATTATTTTTAAAAGAAAGGAATTTATTCAACCACTGCAAACTTGGTTGGAACAGAGGTCCTTGTCTCCAACTAAGACCAACTTTTGCTCTTATTTTTAGCCACTACAGGGCAATCTGAGAATGAAATTTGTATATCCAAAAATTATTTTCTTTTTCAATGGTCCTTTAGTAGCTGCTTGGTGTCCCATTATCTGACCTGTTGCTCCTGCCCTCACAATATCCAGCACTTCCACCTATGTGAAGCACAGGCATATCATTCATATGGATGTAGTTATGCCAGGGCTAAATTGTCAGTCCCACTGTTTTTGAATTGAATTGAATGATTTATTGTCACTTGCAATTTATAGTGAATAATACAGTAACAAACAGTGACAAGTTTCAACTGTGGCCACAATCCGGTGCCATTTTGAATAGTTTAAGAATTAAAAGAAAGAGATACAACTCAAAAAATTAGAATTACAATTAGGTTTATTGTCACATGTACTCAACTGATGCATGACTACTGCAAAAAATGTACAAACTCACCATTTCCTGTGCCATCTTACGTACAAAGATATCTAGGTGCAAAATCTTAAGTATCAATCAGAAAAATGAATAAATAAAGGTAAAAGTTCAGCACTACAGTCTTTCTAAAGCAGGGTGTCTACGTTGGTATTCACCTCAAGTCCAGGAGTCCATGCCAGCCTTCCTCAAGTCTGGGAGTCTACGCTGGGCTTCCCTGAGGCCAGGAGTCCTTTGATTCAGTGCTGGTTCACCTCTCCATCACTGATGCCATCCAAGGAATAGAGGTAATTAGAGAGAAAAGTAGAAAGAAGAAAAAGGAGAACAAAACAAAAAGAAGAAAAGTAGAAAGGAAACTGACAAAGCAGATGGGTTTCACCTTAGGAGCCTACTCCACTGTCACCTTGTCACGAGAGTCTATTTTCAATCTCCCACATCTGCCATGAGTCCTGAGTTCACATTTGAAGAGTGACCACATAGGATAGGATGAAGACATCATTTGTTTTTCCCCTCATTCATTCATAAGATGTGAGTCTTCCTGTCAAGGCCAGTCTTTACTGGTCATCCCCAATTTTCATTGTACTAAATAGCTTGCTTTCATCTCAAATGTAATCACATCCTTGTTGCTGTGGAACCATGTGTAGACTTCCTCTTGAAAGGAATTTTATCATTATTGAACTAACTTTTTTTAATGACATTTGATGGTAGTTTCATGGTCATGGTTGGAGCTTGATTTATACTCCAGGTGTATTTATTGAATTTAAATTCCAACAAATCACATGGTGAGATTTCAGCCCCTGTTCCCAGACCATTAGACTGGGCCCCAGCCTTACTAGTCCAATGACATTACAGCTAAACCACCATCTTCCATCTTTTTCTCTGCTTCCCTAAAGGGAACATACAATGCCATCTGAATCATTGTATATTTTAGAGAGTATAAATCAAACTTACTTTACTAAGGGGATGAAAGATTATTGGAACGTACAGGATATGTAGGAATGTAGAGTTAAGGTTAAATTCAGATCAGTCAGGATCTTATTAAATGTTTCAGGGCGAGAAATACTCAGCAGGTCAACTAAAGGTTTCTCGCCCTGAAACATTAACACTGATTTCTTTCTCCACAGATGCTGCCTGATTCTCCACAGATACCTGTAGTTAACTCATCTTCTGACCTGCTGAGTATTTTTGATTTTTATTTCAGATTTTCAGCTTCTGCAGTATTTTCCTCCATTTTTGCTCCCTATGTTTAGTATTTCTTGTTTGTTGTTCATATGCTCGTATGTTAAAGAGTTTGAAATAGAAACTAAAAGTTATAAAATGAAATGTAAATCAAAAGTGCAGGAAATACTCAGCAGGTCAGAAGATGAGTTAACTACAGGTATCTGTGGAGAATCAGGCAGCATCTGTGGAGAAAGAAATCAGTGTTAATGTTTCAGGGCGAGAAACCTTTAGTTGACCTGCTGAGTATTTCCAGCATTTTTGATTTACATTTCATTTTATAACTTTTAGTTTCTATTTCAAACTCTTTAACATACGAGCATATGAACAACAAACAAGAGTAGGCCGCTTGCCCAATTGACCTTGCTCCACCATTTAATAAGATCCTGACTGATCTGAATTTAACCTCAACTCTACATTCCTACATATCCTGTACGTTCCAATAATCTTTCATCCCCTTAGTAAAGTAAGTTTGATTTATACTCAGAAGATGAGTTAACTACAGGTATCTGTGGAGAATCAGGCAGCATCTGTGGAGAAAGAAATCAGTGTTAATGTTTCAGGGCGAGAAACCTTTAGTTGACCTGCTGAGTATTTCCAGCATTTTTGATTTTTATTTCAGATTTTCAGCTTCTGCAGAATTTTCCTCCATTTTAGCTCCCTATGTTTAGTCTTTCTTCTTATCAGCCTGCTTTCTTTTTGCTAGGTTGCAAGCCCAGGGTATTGGTGGTCCATTGTGTATGAGTTTAAATGGTGAGCTCTGCATGTTTATCTGAGGGACACTTACATTGCTTGTAATGGGACTGGGCAGCCATTACAAGCAATCACCAGAACCGTGTATCATTTGTCTGGGGGAAACATAGAAACATAGAAGATAGGAGCATAAGCAGATAAGAATTGGGGGCAGGAGTAGGTCATCTGGCCCCTCGAGCCTGCTCCGCCATTCAATACGATTATGGCTGATCTTTTCATGGACTCAGCTCCACTTGCCTGTCCTCCCACCGTATCCCTTAATTCCTTTACTGTACTGTTCAAAAATCTATCTTTTCCTTAATAACATTCAACGAAGTCGCCTTAACTGCTTTACTGGGCAAGGAATTCCACAGATTCACCCTTTGAGTGAATAAGTTTCTCTTCAGCTCCGTCCAAAATCTGTTCCCTCTTATTTTGAGGCTCAGCCCCCTATTCCTAATTTCACCCAACAGTGGAAACAACCTCCCTTCTAACTTGTCTCTTCCCTTCTAATTTTATATGTTTCCATAAGATTCCCCCTCATTCTTCTAAATTCCAATGGGTATAGTCAACCTCTCCTCATAAGCAGGAGTAGGCTGTTCAATCCCTTGAGCCTGCTCTGTTATTCGATGTGTTTATGACTAATCATCGAGTTCTACACCCTAATCCCACACTCCCTTGCATCCCTTGATCCCCTCAGCCACAAGAGCTATATCTACCCTCCTTGAAGACACATAATGGCCCAATCACTTTCTGTTTGTGGTGACCCCACAGGACTGACCACTGCCCGTTCCCAGGAGGTTTGTTGGGACATGTCCCCTGAATGTGAGTGTCCCAAACAGACAGCTGGGAGTGTTCGCTTCCCTGGTCTGTATGCAGATTGTGCCCATGACCAATGGTCTTGTGACACCCTGACCCATATCGACACTCTCCTTGACTGAACTGAGGAATCGCCCCCACAGCTTCTGAAGTGGCCATTACTTTGAATGAATGTGCAGTGTGTTTTCAGTGCAGGCAGCTGGCCCATGCTTTAGGTGTCAGATTGACATCTCAGTGTGCCATTCACCAGGATGTGCATTGCCCACTTCCTCCCACCAGACAGATCCCCACCGACAAGCAGAACATGCAACCTGCCTATGCGTTCGTGCTAAAGAGCACCTTAAAACAGCAACAGTGAATGCCTTTGGCTCTGGCTTAATCACCTGTGTGCTAACAAGTAAGGCAAGGCAATGGGAGGAGTGGATGCTGTGACTAGACACGAATTGTACAAGCATGAAGATAGCAAGCCCTGAGATGCAGCCTAGTGTAATTCCTGAGCTGGGGACCTGTCGTTCGAGACAGTATCCCTGCGGCTGCTTTCCATTGTGAGTTGTTGATGTGCCCTGTAGTGCTTCCTGACCGTCCTGTAGATGTATTCAGAGAGGTGCCACGATGGCTGTAGTGTGTTGGCAGATGCTGGACACCAATACCCTGTGGATGAAGGGCATGCACAGCTGGTGCCCATGCATCGTGCCCCGAGATGTTGCTACCCAGGGTCCAACATAGAGATTGGTCGGAGCAAGAGGTGCACTAAATTCGTCAGGTACCTGCTCTGGTTTCCTTCTCGGATTTTACCAACATCAAGCTTCATGGTGAAGTTGATAAGATGGGAGAATCAAATCTTAATAAGTTGGTCCATTAACGTGACATTTAACAAGCAATAATGGCTGCCAATTAGCATCTTCTAGCTACCTGACAAGAATTTCTAAGTTCAGTTGTGAAAAGTCTACAAAATGGTGCAATTTGCTCTTGATGTCAAAATAGGCCTCGCTGGGATTATCACCTGATTCTGCCTCAAATATCACCACAGCCCATATCACTCAGATCCCCTATAAGATTCTTTTCCTGTGGAGCAGTGAGTTTTACTCCAATTATGTCACATTAAAATAGCAGGAGATGCACGTTCTTCCATCCTCATTCACTCAGTGTCTCCACTTATCTTGGCATTTTTTAAAAGACTCTTGCCCTATTTATGTTTTGAATTATATATCTTTGAGTTGATGCTTTCCTTGGGGCCAAGTTATGGAGGAAGATCATAAGGCAATATTTCCTGTGCTACTCTCTGACTTTATTTAATTAAATAAACTCAGCAGAACTTCCTTGCAGTTTTTGGGAAGATGCTGACTATATTCATGGAAATTAAGTCATTGAGCTGAGTTTCCAAACTGTGATGTCAAAGACAGGAAGTATCCCTACCTCCCGAGTGAAGTCAGAGCAAAGCTTTCTGAAGGACTGGAGAATAACAGGCCTCCAAGGGATGATTGTAGGTACATTGTGCTCCAGCCTGTAGCACATGTAGCCTTGTTCAGGAATGTGAGATATAACTTCCACAGAGCTGGGAACACTGCTTAGAGATCTTGTATGGACAAGCAGAGTATGGCAGTAGTATGAACATGCAATTCATAAAAGAGAGCTCATCGGGTGGAATCAAACGCTTGGCAGCAATTCAAGAGGTGTTGCTCCTATTGCTCTTGGCAAGAAGTGCAAAATGCAAAGTTTCAAGAGTCTGAAAACAAAACCCTTATCCATTTTCTGCTTCCACATTTTAGTCAGTTGCAGAGTTTCAGTGGGACCAACTCAAAGCTGGAGTTAATAAATGTACCGTTTAGCTGAAGGAAAATATTGTACCACATCTAATTTTGGGCTGATAGTTTGGAGTTTTAACAGGTTATTTCTGAAAAGTGGAAATATAGCTAATAGGAGCAGGAATAGGCCATTCAGCCCTTTGAGCCTGCTCCACTGTTCTTTATGATCATGGCTGATCATTCAACTCAGTACCTGTTCTGGCTTTCTCCCTATATCCTTTGATCCTTTTAGCCTTAAGAAGTGTATTTAACTTCTTCTAAAACCATGCAGTATTCTGGCTTCGAATGCTGTCTGTGGCAGAGAATTCCACAGGCTTACCACTATTTCTCCTCATCTCAGTTCTATTCATATCCTTAGATTGTGACCCCTGGTCTGAACTCCCGGGGCATTGGGAAAGGCCTTGCTGTGTTTACCCTGTCTAATACTGTTGGAATTTGATAGGTTTCTATGACAGCCCACTTCATTCTTCTAACCTCCAGTGAGTATAGTTCTAACCAATCCAGTCTCTCTCCGTATGTCAATACTGTCATCCCAGGAATCAGTCTGGCAAACCTTTGTTGCACTCCATCTGTAACCAGAACATCCTTCCTCAGATAAGGAGACTCAAACCACAAACAATACTGCAGATGTGTTCTCATTAAAGCCCTGTACAATTGCTGCAAGACATCCCACTTGCCCTGAAAGCCAACACACCATTTGCCTTCTTCATTGCCTGCTGAACCTACACGCTTTCTTTCAACACCTGTCATACAGTTTCCCTTCCCCTTGCCAATCTAGTGCCATTCAGATAATAATCTGCCTCCCTGTTTTTGCTTCTCAAGGTGGATGACCTCATATTTAATCATATTGTACCTCACTGGCCTGCATTTGCCCAGTCCTTCAATTTGTCCAAATCACACTGAATCATGTCTGCATCCTCCTCACAGCTCACCCAGTCCACCCAGCTTTGTGTCATTTGCAAACTTGACGCTACTACTTGTACTTCTCTCACCTAAGTCTTTAATGTGTTGTGAATAGGTGGGGCCCAAATACAGATCCCTGTGTTAACTACTCGTCACTGGCTGCTACTTGGAAAATTACGTCATTTATTCTTAGTCTTTGTTTCCTGTCTGCCAACTAGTTCTATATCCATGTCAGTACACTACCCCGAAACCCATGCAGGTAGTTTTATACGTTATTGTCTCATGGGACCTTAGTGAAAATTCAAATAAATCATATTCACTGGCTCCTCCTTATCAACTCTACTAGTTACATCCTTAAAAAACCTTAAATTGATTTGATAAGCATCGATCCATGCCGATTCTGTCTGATCCTGTCACTGTTTTCCAAGTGCTATTAAATTTTTCATAATGGATTGTCCCATTTTCAGTACTACCGAGGTCGAGTTAACTGATCTATCATTATCTGTTTTCTCTCTATCTCCTTCTTTAAATAGTGTGATTATATTAGCTACCCTGCAATCAATAGGAATTGTTCCTGCATCTATAGAATCTTGGAAGATGACTACCAATACATCCAGTATTTCTCAGGCCACTTCCTTAATTACACTGAGATGTAGATTATTGGGCCTTGAGGATTTATCAGCCTTTAATCCTATCAATTGCTCCGACACCATTTCCCTGGTAATAATGATTTCCTTTAGTTCCTCCCTCTCACTAGACCCTGTATTCCCTAACATTTTGGTGGCCTTATTTGTGTCCTCCTTTGTGAAGTAAGAACCAAACTATATATTTAATTGGTCAGCCATCTTTCATTCTCCATTATAACTTCCGTGTTTCTGTAGAAAGACAAGTGACTAGTTAACGAATCATCAATTGATCACTGAAGGGTTATAAATGTCGGTCGGTTGAGAGGATCACCCAGGGACCTTCCTACTGAACTGAATTGTTGAAGTGTTGGGACAAGGAGAGAGGATTTCTTACAACCAAACCAGCCCAATTATTTGCCGTTCCTGCCTCCTTCCTCAACACAGTGAGGGAGGGAGGAATCGTGTCCTATCAGTTTAAAGCCACTTGAAGATAAATAATCACATGGTTTCTAATTTAGCAGTGATATATCTCTTGCCAGAGTGCATTAATTTAAACATACTCCTTTTGAATTCCAAACTGCTAACTGATGAATCCATGAATCAAAACATCTACTTGCTGTATCAAATTGATCAATCCAGGAAATGATGTCCTTATCTACAGAAACCTTAATGTGTTTCCACAGATTGTCTCCAAAGGGAAGATGTTTACGAATCCCTGGCATGTTTGATTTCCTTTTTACTGTGAATAAATAAGCATGGTGATGTGAATCTTGTTAGGAGCATGTGAACAGTAAATGCTGCCATTATGTTAATCTATTTCTGTTATATCAGACTAGAAATTACAGATAGGTTATGGTGGAGACTGATAGGATAGAAATCTCCAGTCTACTGTCTTGAAAAGATTCTATGATTCCAATTCCAGCTAACACCACATTCCCGATTCTAATCACTCTGTCATTTAGTTCATTGGCAAGGCCAATGTTTGTTACTCTTTCTATGACAGTGGCTCGTTAAGTCATGGCAGAGGACAGATAAGAGTCAACCATATTGCTACTGATCTGGAATCAAATACAACCCAATGTGGGGTGAACTGGGGTGAAGTTTTGGTCACCATACTATAGGAAGGATGTGGAGGCACTGGAATGGGTGCAGAGGAGGTTTACCAGGATGTTGCCTGGTATGGTAGGAAGATCGTATGAGGAAAGGCTGAGGCACTTGGGGCTGTTTTCATTAGAGAAAAGAAGGTTTAGGGGTGACTTGATAGAGATGTACAAGATGATTAGGGGTTTAGATAGGGTTGACCATGAGAACCTTTTTCCACGTATGAAGCCAGCTATTACGAGGGGCATAGCTTTAAATTAAGGGGTGGTAGGTATAGGACAGATGTTGGGGGTAGATTCTTTACTCAGCGAGTCGTGAGTTCATGGAATGCCCTGCCAGTAGCAGAGGTAGACTCTCCCTCTTTATGGGCATTTAAATGGGCATTAGATAGGCAAATGGTGGATAGTGGGCTAGTGTAGGTTAGATGGGCTTGGATCGGCGCAACATCGAGGGCCGAGGGGCCTGTACTGCGCTTTATTTTTCTATGTTCTATGTTCTAAGAGCATTTGCTGAGATACTGAATGATCCCAATTGTCCTCACTAGTGCATTTGGGTTGGAAATTTCAGTAGGCAATTCACCTGTGTAAGGTACTGCACCAAATATTTTCAGCTGAACTTGTCAAGTACAATGAAACTTGGAAGTGTTCCTCTTGGCTGGCATGGCTGCCTTGCTTTCCCCAGTGCAATGGTCAATTGAAGTTCACCACCAAGCCTTGAAAAAGGATGAACTCCTGAATGAAATGTTCAAAATATATCATTGCCTCAGAATTGATCCCAGAAGCAAACATCACCCGTAGCACAGTTTGGAGCAGACCCTATCTAATGGGGAGGCAACGGCCTAGTGGTATTGTCTCTAGAAACCCTGTTAATGTTCTGGCTTTGAATCTTGCCATGGCAGTTAGTGGAATTTAAATTTAATAAAAATCTGGAATTAGTAGTCCGATGGTGACCATGAAATCATTGCTAGTTGTTAAGAAGAACCCATCTAATTCACTAATGTCCTTCAGGGAAGGCAACTACTCTCCTTACCTGTCTGGCCTACATGTGACTTCAGACACACTAGACTACATGTGACTCCAGACCCCCACTTAACTGCCTTCTGTGTAATAATAAATGCCAGCCTGGCCAGTGATGGTTATGTCTCGTGAAAAGAAAAGAAAAGGCAGAGAACAGGAATTGATAGCATCACAATCGTCAGTAGTCTAAAGCAATTGAAATGTGTTAATCATTATGCGCAATGATTCAACCTTGTAGGATGGATAAATCTATACAGTATTTGGAAAACTGATGCACTCCCTAATTCATAGGGTTAATTTCTGAGTAAAATGCAGCATGCTGAGACAATCTGAGTTACAGTTTTGATATACTTCTGTATTTTAACAATTCATGTAACAATCTGTGGACCTCTAAATGCTTGATTTTATCTTGGTTGCTTTTGAATATTCCATTAAAAAGTTTAATAATTAAACTCAGAAATCCAGTGATCAAACAGGCAAAGAATTCAGAATTTTCTTTATAGATATTTGTGTGTGTACCCTAACAGAAATCAAGGAGAGGGAGCAATATCAAGAACTTCATTTATCAAAGTTTGTGGCTTGCTCTCATCAGAACAATCCACAAGAAATGCCAATGTAAAAGGCAAACAGCCTTATTACACTGCATGAATGCCTACTGACCGGCCAGTGGACTCTGGTTGGTCTAGGTGTTGCCATGGAGAATGCACCAATTACATGTTGACTGGCAATTAGCTGCCAAGCATTATTTAATAGAAGCTACAGTATTAACATTCTAGTTGCAGTTCCTTGAAGAATGAAGGAACACTGCACCTCTTAATATAGCTCTTAACTATTTAATTAGTCTATTCACCATAGCAACACCTCTAACAATCAGAGTTCACTTACTATTAAATCAGCACCTGCTTTAGATTAGATTCCCTACAGTGTGGAAACAGGCTCGTCAGCCCGACCAGTCCACACCGACCCTCCGAAGAGTAACCCACCCAGACCCATTTCCCTCTGACTAATGCACCTAACACTGTGGGCAACTTAGCATGGCCAATCCACCTGACCTGCACATCTTTGGACTGTGGGAGGAAACTGAAGCACCCGGAGGAAACCCACGCAGACACTGGGAGAATGTGCAAACTCCACACAGGCAGTCACCCAAGGCTGGACTCAAACCTAGGACCCTGGTGCTGTGAGGCAGCAGTGCTAACCACTGAGCCACTGTGCCGCCCCAGACAGTATAAGCCTCATTTTCCTCATATAAGCCTTTACATACAGTATAAGCCTCATTTTCCCTTTATATTATTATTTCTTGTGAATTGTCCCGATGACAAAAAGTTTTGACAAAATGTGCCATTTTTCACCACAGTTTAAAAAAAAATTCACAGCTGATGCATTCTTCATTCTTTTGAATAAGTGGCAGTGGAATTTTGCCTGAAACTGTTTCACTTGTGCCTCATCTATAGATGTTGAGAAGGCCTGTTTGTTGAATATTTCCAGCATTTTCTGTTTTTGTTTCTGAAAAGTACTTCCAACTATACTTCAATTTAAGTTGGCAAAATCAAGAACAGAGGGGAAAAATTTTTTAAGGAAATCTTTGGTCAGTATCCCCAGTTGAATTCTTTCATATGATCTCACAAACATTATGAAGTCCACTTCAACTGGAAAATGTCTAGTCTAATTCTACAGTCTTAAACTGTGGTAGTCATCAGATTCCAAGGAATTCCATCTCATGGGACAGATCTGCTGAAGGACAAACCAAGAGCAAAAATAAAGAGAAATTTCCTGTTAATTTCTTTAGTAGTCAGTCTCCTTGTTTTCTTAGAAACATCATATGGTCATTTGCACATTTGCTTGGTGTAATGACTTACCCGAGTATAACAAAACATTCTTGGTGATATTGCAATGTCCCCTCCATAGACTGTCTATGCAAATATCGTCATTTCATGGCCTTTGGAGTTGGCTATCTCCAGTACAGCAATTGGGCAAGAACTGTGAAGTCATGTGGTGAAAAGTGCCAGTCACGGTTCATTCGCTGAATTGGTTGACAGCAGTGATAACCTTTTGAGGTGTGACAACACAGCAATCATACAGATGGTCAATATCATTTCTGAAAATCATCTCTTGTATTAGCACAGTCAGATAGCAGTATTTTTTACGTAAAAGCTTCACAGCAAGTAAGGTTTACAAAACAGATCTGCTTGAAATAAGCAGCTGGACTTATTTATAAAGCTGGTAGCTTTAAATTAAAAATCACACTACACCAGGTTATAGTCCAACAGGTTTATTTGGAAGCACTAGTTTTTGGAGCATCACATTTCAGCAGGTGGATTTAAATTAAACCTTTACAGCAGTAAATATGTGAGTGTTCAATGCTCATATTGAAAAAAAACAGAATATTGTCATGACCTCAAAATGAATTAGACACTCCTCTTATTTCCTTAAGAAGGTGTAAGTTGCCTTGTAAGTAGAAGCATGATCAAGCCATAATTGAAAATGTGTATGATATGACTGACAAAATTCCTGTGCAATTTAACATTCATACCTATAAGCTCCTTCCACAATTTTTGGCCATTTGTATTGCCATTACAGCTGCTGAATATTTTCTTCATCCAGTGTTGGAGGGCACACAGATCAAAACTGGAAGTGAAAAAGCTCCTGACTGACACACAATACTTAGCTTTTCTTGACAAAAATAAGTATTGCGCCTTTCATATTATTTGGAAGATCAGCTCTTTACTGGATTGCAGGTCTTATTTCTTCTGATTCCTATAATTTGTACTTTCAATGGCAAAATGCAGCTGTCAGTGTGCTCAGATTTTACTTATAATTTATTGTTAGCAATAATGACATGCATTTATGTTGATGCAGTTTTGTTTCCATGATAATAATCTCAGAACCTTTAAAGTGTCTGCTCACAGGACATGACAATGATTTACAGATTGCAGCATGCTGTTTTTAATAAGATATGACATTTGCAATTTGACTTTCCACGACTGAATGCCAAGTACTGACTGTCAAGTTCGCTGGTTAGATTAAGCTGAAGAATAATTCATTTGAACTTACTCATCTAGTCATAAAATCAAAATAAGCAAAGTACTCATTTATAATATTTAATTTTATAAAGCAATTGTTATTCACTTAATTGGAAGATATTTAGTTGATTTCTTTTCCATTTCATTCATTTGGTGCTCAGCCTTATCACAGGATAACAAATGATTAAATTTAGAAAAATTGAAATATTTTAGGAGATAAATGAATTCAATAATGTTTTGCCACGTAGCTGCTTTAAGGTTTTCAATTGTATTTTCATTTGGCGGGATTTTATCAAGGCTATAATTGTCTTTAGCTGGCAAGCATTTATTGTGAGACTAAGGGCAAGATTTTTGCCATTAAGGCAGGGAGGAAATGTCCGGAAATTTCCTGTCTCTGCTGGCCTGTTTCCCCATGGCCCTGTGTGTGCTATTTTTTTTTCCTCTCCAGGAAGAGTGGTGCTGGAAAAGTACCTGAGGAGCAGGAGAGTCGATGTTTTGAGCATAAGCATCAGGAATGTGGGAGGGGGGTTTGCCAAGGGGGCTAAGAGATGACAGTTTCATCTCCTAGATCATCCACAAACTGATCACCTCAGGGGATCTCCCACCCATAGCCTCTAGCCTCATAATTTGGGAACCCAGCATCGCCTGGTTCTACCTCTTACCCAAAATTCACACCTGACTGCCCCATCGACCCATCATCTCAGCCTGCACCTACCCCACCGGACTTATCTCCTCACACCTTGACACGGTCCTATCCCCTTTGGTCCAGGATCTCCCTATATATATTTGGGACACCACCCATGCCTTCCACCTCCTCCATAACTTTTGGTTTCCTAGTCCCCAGTGCCTCATCTTCACCATGGACACATCTATCTGCCATGACAAAGACTTCCAAGCCCTGCCTTTCTTCCTCTCCTGCCAACCCAACCAGTTTCCTTCCACTGACACTCCAAGGCCACCACTGAATCATGCCTTTTTACTCTGGAAACAGTGTGTGGAAGTGGTTCCTGAGGCAGGCTGGTTCACAGGTTTCCTTCAATTCTCTGGATTTCATCCCAGTTATATTCAAAACTGTTTAATACCTCTAGTCTTTACCCATCAAAACCCATCACATGCCATCCATTCTCCAAGTCACTTCCATACCACCTGCCTTGCTACTTCCTCTGTGCAATAAGCCATATAATAACAACAGATTTTCTTGAAATGCATTAAAAGTGACACCCATTCAAAAATCTGCATTGAGAAAACTGTTGCTTTCAGATTCTAAAATGTGTCAATCAAACAACCATTATAGCATTATAATGAACATTTGCTATACTTTGGTACTGTGTCTTTAAACTTAGGTTAAATGAAAGCTGATGTCAGGTGACCTGCTCTGTTGTCTAACTATAATTAGAAACCTGACATTGTTTTACTGGGAAGAAGATTCAACGTATTTAGACATGGAATCAATGGCAGCAACCAAAATGGTAGCAGAAGCATAAATAGAAATTGCCAGAAAAGCTCGGCAGGTCTGGCAGCATCTTTTGAGAGCAATCAGAGTCAACGTTTCAGGTCCAGTGACACTTCCTCAGAGCTCAACTCACTGTATGCTAACAGCATCTTAGATGTTCCCGGAGTCATGGCGACTTTTTGGCTTATCCAAAATGACACTTGGCAACCTCTTGGGTCCACATCTGAGGATCTAATTTCGGCATACACCCACTCACCCAAAACAACCATCTTGCCATTTGGTGCACCTTTTCCCAAAACGTATGCAGCAAATGGAAAATTTCCATAGTGGCTTCCCGGCGTGGCGTGGTGACCTCCTGGCCTAGCACTAAGGTTTCCTCGGGTGACATGGTGATCTCCTAGAGGGGCCAACTGGCCTGGCACAGCAACCTTCCGTAGTGGTATCCTGGTGTGGCATGGTGACCTCCCATAGTGGCCTGCTGGCGTAGCACAGCAGCCTCCCATAGTGGCCTCCTGCTGTGATGTGGTGACCTCCTGCAGTGGCCTCCTGGCATGGCACTGCGACCTCCCATAGTAATATTCCGGTGTGGTGTGGTGACTTCCTGGTCTGGCACACGACTTCCTGAAGTGGCATCCCGGTGTGGTGTGGTGGCCTCCTGGTCTGGCATAGTGGCCTCCCTGACTATTGTAATCTCCTTGGCCTGGCATGGCAGTGTGAAGTGATCTCCCAGCCTGATGAATCTCAAGGTGAAGCCCCGCGTGGTCTGGAGGTAGGGCTTGCTGCGGACTGGAGTTTAGCTGCCAATGTGGTTTGGGTTGGAAGACCATGAACTTTTATTTCTGCAATGAAGGACATTTTATTTCTTTATTTTCTAAGATTTTGTAACCAAAGAAGCTGTATCTTGTTACCTTTGTACTTGAGAAGGTGTTCTAAGTGCCGACATATAATCTTTTCACTGTACCCATTGGAGTATGTGGGACAATAAAGGCTAATTCTAATTCTAATTCTAATCTGCCTCAGGAATGACATTCCAAAGCCTGTACAGCATTGAGAGTGTTGGATTGTAAACAACTATTCCAAAAACCATCCATTTAATTCCAAGATGAAAGAGATTTGGGACCTCAAGAATCACTAAATAGCACTTCTACCTAGATAGTAGACATGTGATTCACATTACTGTAGGGAAGGATGCAGAAAAAGATATTGTGACAGTCAGATTTCAAGCTATCCTGGAATATCACTGAATTTGATAGACCTTGTCTTTCAGTCTGCCTGGATCAATAAGGAACATTAAAAGAATTTGCATGCCTTTTCACACAGGGATTCAGGTGGAAGTTCATGTTCTGATTGAGAAGAGCACTTTAGTAGGGATTGGCCTAGCTTGGGCTAGAGGAAACATTTCTGGCAAAAGAAAACACCACTGTGAGATCCAGTTCTAAAACTGAAAATTACCATCTGAAAATTTAAAAAAAGAACAGGAATATATCCTTGACAGTTAAGAATCCTTTAGAATAATTCGGGTGAAAATGACTTTCTATATGAAGGATACTGTAATGTATATCAAGTAAATAAGTAAACCTGGTCAATGTGTATTTTTGGTTGGGCTAAGAATGGAAAGGGAACCTTCTGTTCTGTGGTTTAAATTTTAAGTTGATTGAAAAGATTGTTTTGTTAAGTTGTCTTTAGTCATTTGTTGCAGTAAACATCTTAAAATGTGAAATTTTGATGAGACATTCTCTTAGCTATTAATTTGAAGTTTGAATATCTTTTTAAATGTTAACAGTCTCCCTGAGGACCGTAAGAATAGTATAAATAATAGAAGCTTTACTTCACTTCTGTCTTAGTCTGTGAAATAAACTTAGACATGGAAACAAACAATTCAAAGGAGGAGTAACTTACTATAAATTCATATATCAGTCATTGCATTTAGCCTGCAAAAACACACCAACATCTGAGCTAATCCTTCAGTGAATCTTGAAGCTCAGCCAGACATTCGGAATAAGGCCATCTGAAGAAACAGCTACCTGGCTATCTGCTTTTGTTATTATAGTTCACAGATTGCTTAGTTATGAATGATTGGTTGAGCTTCAAGCCTCACTAATGGATTGATTCAGGAGAAATCTGTTTTCACAGATGAAAGTATAGTGCTCACCTTGATTGATTAACAGTTATATGGGGATGTAGTAAGTTTTTTTCTTTGATCTTTTTCTTTCAATATCTATATTTTATTTGGATATGTTGATGCTATGACGTGAGGTAATGTTTCCATTATTTACATTATAAATTCTGTCAGATTGACATATATATAAGGTAGTAATAACAGCAGTTATATTTTCAAATGAGGTTTCTGACATTTTTTCCTTAAATACATAACAACACTTGCAAATTTTATTATATGGTTCAATAGTTGGTTCTATAGGCCACAATAGGTATGGAGTATACAGGGAACTATGAAAGGAAATGGGGAAATTCTGTGTCATGAAGGGGCAGGAAGATGTAGGGGGCTATGTACAGCCCATGGGGAGAATGGGGACGCTTGAGGGCATGGAAGGGTCATGGATAAGATCTATTGAACATAATTTTTGAAAGGTTCCCAAATCTAGTCTATCATTCATGCCTACCTGGTTGATCCTACCAGTAGCATATGCTTGTCTCAAAGATTAAGCCATGAATGTCTAAGTACTCACGGACAGTACAGTGAAACTGCGAATGGCTCATTAAATCAGTTATGGTTCCTTTGATCGCTCCAAATGCTACTTGGATAACTGTGGTAATTCTAGAGCTAATACATGCAAACGAGCGCTAACCCATGCGGGGAAAGAAAAAAAAGTGGTGGTACGGTGGCACAGTGGTTAGCACAGCTGTCTCACAGTGCCAGAGACCTGAGTTCAATTCCCGCCTCAGGCAACTGTCTGTGTGGAGTTTGCACATTCTCCCCGTGTCTGCGTGGGTTTCCTCCAGGTGCTCCCGTTTCTGCCCACAGTCCAAAAATGTGCAGGTTAGGTGAATTGGCCATGCTAAATTGCCCGTACTGTTAGGTGAAGGGTTAAATGTAGGGGAATGGGTCTGGGTGGGTTGCTCTTCGGAGGGTTGGTGTGGACTTGTTGGGCTGAAGGGCCTGTTTCCACACTGTAAGTAATCTAATCTAATCTATGTAAATAATCTAACCTTCTCTGAGGGGCCGAGGAAACATGAGCCCTTGAGAAGCTGGTCGCTTCTCATAAAAATTTCAGGGGAGTATGTGTTCCCCATCTGTGTAATGGAATCTACCAGGCTCACTACCTGCACCCTTATGCTGCACCAGAGGAAAATGCAAGAGTTGGGAATGGAGGGGGAATATTGGAATTGGGTCTTTCTGGCAATTTTTAAAGGCCTTTTTGTGCTGGTTCTGCAAACATCTGGCCCTCGGTCTTTAAGCATTTAAGAATGTGGAAGCAAAAGCCAGAATAATAATAGATAAGAACTAAAGCTGATAGGCAGTGAAAAAGAAAAATAACTACCTTTCTTTCAAAACAGAAGCGCTTTGATAAAATACCTTCTGATATTTTTCTTTGTACTCCTTCCACAAAGCTTGTTTTTGTTAATTATACATCAAATATTTGATTCACAAACTGACCTACTTTCTCTGTTGGGCTTCTCTGTTGTGATTAGATAACAGGAGTGATCTGGTTTTTTTTATTTTTATATCAAAAACACACAAAGTAAAACAAACTTAAAGATTATAAACCAATAATAGCTTAAACCTGTGAAGACCCTTGGTTGCCATGAAGACAATTCTATTCCATCCAAGCCAGTACTTCGTGAAAACAAAGGAAGAAAGTGGCACAAAAGGTATGGCTAATTCATATCAGCTCTGATGAACAGTCATCTAGATTTGAATTGTCAGCTTGCTTTCTCTCCACAGATGCTGCCTGGCTTGCTGTGATCTCCAGCATTTTTTGTTTTCAGCATCTGCAATAATTTGCTCTTGCAACATAATTGAAATTCTGTTCCATTTCTGATATTCCCCACTGATTATCATCTCACCCGTTTGATACGGACATGGCAGTGATAGTTTCCTTATAGCTCTACTGTACAAGTGGAGATAGCACTGAAGGAGAGAACATTTACAAAGTTGTCAGCAAGGCCCACAAGAAGAGGAATCTTCAACAGCTGCTGCACAGACTCCAGAGGGACAAGCAGAAGGTCAAGATCCACCAAGGAAGTGCAGACAAACAACCAGACCTCGCAGATACCGATTTCACTGTCATTTTCTACAGCTCCTGGAAACACAATGCAGGCACAAACTGACAATGTCCCCAGCCATCACCACTGAACTGCATCATCTGCTGGAGCAACATCAGAATGAATGGGTAGCTGTCATCATTACTGCTCCAGTGAAAATTTATGACCCAGCACATTTCAAGAAGCAACTGTGTGGCATCTGTACAAAACAGTGACCTCTTTTGACCTCTCTCCATGTGGTGGCAGCCACTTTGTCTCATTGCGCAGTTAACTTTGAATCAAAGATGGTAAGTTCTCAACTTTGTGTCCACTCCTCTGACTTGCAGACTCTAAAATGAGATGCAGGATGATCTCCCCCATATTTTATATTCTGTTTTATGTTCCTGTTCCTGTGTCCCCAGTGAACTTTCAGCTTCCTTCCATTTCCTTTATAATCGTTAATATCCCTGTTTATCCCGGTCCATGGCTTTGTGATTCACTGTGCCTTTGTTGACTTTATAATGTTCCCATGTTGAGGCCAGAATGATAGTGACCAGTGCAAACACCTCCTCCCATGCTCCCCTTCCTTCCTGTGCTCAACTAGAGCGGCACAGTGGCTTAGTCATTAGCACTGCAGCCTCACAGCACTGGGTACATGGGTTCAATTCCACCTTGGGTGACTGTCTGTGTGAAGTTTGCACATTCTCCTCGTATCTGCATGTGTTTCCTCCGGGTGTTCCGTTTTCTTTCCACAGTCCGAAGATGTGCAGGTTAGGTGGATTGGCAACACGAAATGTAGGGCCACAGGGATAGGGTGAGTCTGGCTTGGGATGACCTTTGGAGGGTTAGTGTAGACTCAATGGGCCAAAGGACACTGTAGAGATTCTATGAGTCCTGCCGTTCTATCCTTAATTGCCCACTTTCACTGTAATCATTTCCTCAATTACCCAGTGCAATAAAATCCAATCTCAGACCTGAGTTTCCTATTTACCTCAGGGCTCTGTGAACTGCCACCAATTAGCCTCCTGAGCATCAATGACTGATTCCACAGGACTGAGTGCAATTCACCTCTTGGACTGTTTGGAAGACATGTCTACTGGTCTGCTCCTTGGGCTGTTATGTCTACAGAACCCAAATGATCAACTCATAATCTCTAGACTGTGCAGGACTGTCCATGGTTCAACTGACAGACTGCATGTTGATGGATTCCCAGATTTGGTAAGACCAAGTAGCTGATTGATTGTGGCCTAATCCATAAACTGTAATCAGACAAGACCCTGGCCAGTCTGTGGTGGCACTCCCTAACTGATTATAGCCCTCCTGACCCCACTAAGGGCTTTTTCCCTTTGACTTTCAGATGTAGCCATTGGCTGAAGCACATGCTGTATGTTTGCTGTGCACTTTGCTGGCATGTACTGCAGCAGTGACATTAACGCAGCATGGTGCCACACAGTGACATGTCCATTCCCTTGACTGTTCAGTGCTTTGATATGTCTCTCTCTCTCTCCCTTTGTGCTGAAAACTAATACAAGACACAGAGACTGACAGCCCTGTATGTTAACATTGAAGAGCCTGTTCCCTGAGAAACAATGCAAGTCACATAGACTGGTAGCCTTGAAGTAAGCATAAAGTAAGTGAGCATTAATAAAGTAAGTTAAGAACTAGTAAGATCCATCCATGCAGATGTATGGCATGACAAACATATACCTGAGGGGAAAGTGACCTGGTGGGAGAATATACCTGAGTTCCACAGTGAAGGCCTGAAAGGCTAAAGTGATTTCTGAGTTAGTCTGAAAGCAGCCTTATTAATGTGGTGAGACTGATGTTTTGGGGATGCTGACATAGACTGAGTCTATGGAGTATGCAGGAATGTTGTGGTGAAAACAGTCGTCCGATGGCCTGGACAAAACAAAAAGACAATCTCCTACAGCCAGGTGAACCACTTTGACTTTCACGTCAAGAATTGATGCTGTCTACTTTCTCCAGGAAGGAGCGGAGAATTCAGAGCTGCATAGCAATGAAGAGATAGCTTATAATTAGATGCAAATGCATGGAAGGTAGTCACCTTTAATTAGCCAGATTCAAAACTCACAGTTTAAGCCTTAACAGGAAAATCAGAACTTTTTCTCCAATTTGGGAATCTGCCTTTTTTCAACTTCATCGTATTTTCCCAACTTTCTCGCCCATGATTGAAAGAATCAGAAAAATCCACCCATAGATCCTGAACCCAAGAGCAGTTAGCAAGAGTCAGCCACATATTTCTGAGGTTAACTTCTGCAAAACTTTTACGATCTCCATAATGGTTTGACTTAGTGCATTAGATATTACTCTGCTTCATTGCCATGGGAGAGGACATGGCAGTGAGCAATGCCAGAAGGACATTGCACAAGTAGAAATAAGAAAGGCCCCTAGTGGGAGGCTAAAAGATTGAATCAACTCAGACTTTTTATAATTTGGCAAATGGCCAGTCACATAGCAATATTAGCAGATACTAGCGAGCATCTCACATAGCTACCTATCCCATTGGCTAGTTTAATTGCATTTTGCACTGGTACCTTTAGAAAGGTTCAACAACTGTTGAATGTTACAGTGTTAACACATTTTTATTTAAGACAAAGCAAGATAAATTCTGAGCTATGGTAATGCAGTTGTCAGATTGTTGAAGAAGCTAGAACCCTGATATCTGCCACAAAGAGCCTTGTCATAAAAGATATGCAATAGAATATTTCTCAAGGCTCCTGGTATTCAGCTAGCAGTAGCTTAGTGAAAGCATGGTTTAATACATTAAACAGCTTATTGACAGTGGAGTAGAAAGTAACTCCAGATAATAGTTAAAGTTGACACTGTGCTGAAATGCTCAGGGATTTTTTTTTTTTAGATAGATTAGATACCCTACAGTGTAGAAACAGGCCCTTCGTCTCAACCAGTCCACACCGACCCTCCGAAGAGTAACCCACCCAGACCCATTTCCCTCTGACTAATGAACCTAACACTATAGGGCAATTTAGCATGGCCAATTCACCTGAACTGCACATCTTTGGATTGTGGGAGGTAACCGGAGCACCTGGAGGAACCCCACGCAGACACGGGGAGAATGTGCAAACTCCACACAGACAGTTGCCCGAGACTGGAATCGAACCTAGGTCTGTGGCACTGTGAGGCAGCAGTGCTAACCACTGAGCCATGGTGCCGCCCATGCTGCACCATCAGAGGTGCCACCCTCTGGGTCATACATTGAAGTGAGTCTCCAATTTCTTTCTTGAGGTTGTTATTAAAGTTGCTGTTGTATTGTGTCTCACAGATAGAGAGATGCTGTTGATATCATCACTGTGTAATAGTTTGTGACCTGAGGGTATAAAGGTCTCAGACTTCACCTTAAATTGGGACTAGAAGCATGTTGCTCTTTATAATTCAATATCTTAACGTTACCCAGACCTGTGCCTGTGAGTGTAATATTTGTATGTATTCGTGAGCAATAATAACTGTCTGTTGGATGTTTCAATACCATGTTACCCCTATCCTAGTTTCTTATGATACAAGGGATAACATAAACATTGCCACAACAAGTAACGATGCCCTGCTGGAGGCAAAACACACATCAGATGCTATAACACGCATAGAAAGCTCCCACCCCTTGATGCTCAGGTCAACATTTCTTCTTCAAGCAACATTAACAAAAAATAGAATAACTTCCTATTCCTCAGATTGCTTTCTGCAAAACGTTTTGGCATGAAAACCATCTGCAGCCTTTACCTTTATAGGAGTTTCCATATTTCATGTTGGTGAACATAAAATAATCAGAAACAATGAAACACTAAATAAATATGTTTCCTTTTATGTCTGTAGAAGGTCCAATCAATTGTCTTACATTAATTGACAAATATTATGAGAATTAATACCTGAATATAGTTACGGCTTGCTTCCAGTATTTAAGAACAGAAGAACAACAACTTTATAAACAGGAAATGGTCCAACATGTTCATTGCTTTTTCCCAGATCACAGCATCTGTTTTCATAAATTGCTCAATCCCTTCTCTTTACAAAAATACACTAATTATTTCCTGATTAGCCATCAATGATAACCTACTGTGCAAATTAATTCCTGTGATAGTTTATACGACAGACTTCATCTTGCTGCTTTCCAATTTTTAATTTGTTCTCCAGTATTTGACTTCTTTACCTAACAGTTTGTCAGGAACTACTCCATCTTTGTAATCTTGAAAAACTGGTTTGATCAACTGCAAGGTGATGGTTAAAAACAGGAAGCTTTATTCCAATAAGTTCTGCCAATTTGCCCTATACTCTGACCAATAGTGAAATATGTTGTTTTCTGGTACTCTGGTGAGAGTCTACTTAAGATAATGGATGTTGAGATAACCGGGAGAAATGCATTTGCATCCAATGATTTTTAGGTAATATTCCAGGCAATAGCAAGGTTACAGTTTTGCTAGTCCATATCCTTATTGTCTGTTTTACATTGCATGATTCAGATATTTCAGCTAAAAAATGCTGTCAAACAATGCTCTGAGATTGTTGTTGACTGTTCTGGCTCAAGGTTGTGGGTCGTATCTGTCATTGGTTTAGGTTTGCTCTCTTGTTTCGTGATAAAGCACATTTCCAGGATAAAGTTGCATGAAACACCTGGAGCGAAGGTAATCTTGGATACTTTGCTGGGTTTGTATTGTGAAACACGCCAATCAGTCAGTGCTTTGTTTGTCATCTTCTGGGTCTGATCTATTGAGACCCAAATATCCTGTGTGTTATGATTGTGTTTCTCCTGTAAATATTCTCTTTGTGTGTCTTAAATGGGTGATTAAGCAAAGTTGCAGTAAATAGTCTTCCACCCAATTTTCTCATCACGTGACATATTCAGTCATTGCAAAAGAGCAAAATCTACCATCTTCAAGAGTAATACAGAATATGCTGCTCTGCCTGATTGTGACAGTAGTTATGCATCAATGAGGTACAAGCCTTGCCCTGAAGAAAATTGCATGTTAGTTTCAGTTGTGGCCATCAGTGGATGAATGTTATAATCACGCCCATCCAGGTAAATTACAATCTTTGCATTCATTAACTAAGTGTGTAGTAGACCCTTGGAATATGGATCGCACTTGCTCATAATGAGAACCTATGCATGGAGTCTTTAAAGACGAGGGAGCTGTTGCACTGGTTCTCGCAAATCTGGGAACTCTCCCATTTGCACTGCCTGGTAAGAGTTTTGTAGATTGATAATCATTTGATAGGTTGATAATCTATTCGGCCACATTAGGACGTAACCCCTGTGGCCATGAAGTCCTGGGGTGGGATTCGAAGCTACGTATTCTGGCTCAGCAGAAAGAATAATCCCATTGCTTCACAAGCATTGATGAACATGTTGCAGATAAACTGTTCACTAAGGAGCTCAAATAATAGGAACAAAAAAGTTTAAGTATTTGGAAGAGCAAGAGTTATACCATGTAGAAGTGAACTTGTGCTCAATAGCATTCCTATAGTTACTGCTAAAGGTTTGCAAATTGTTACACCTGAGCCTTTTCTTTCCTCAGAAGCAAAAATAGGGTGCAGTTTAAAGTTGTGTTTGATAAAACTAATGAAAGAAAAGCAGCGACTGTGATACATATGTCTGGAATACTCTTTTGTAACTTGCTGCAACTACAGCCAAGTAAAATAAATCTTAAAGAAAGATGGTTTTTCGCAGATCATGCTACTACCTTGTGTCTATTTATGGTGTTCAGTGACAATGCTCTTTAATGTCTTCAAGTGCATTTAGGGTCTTATTGTGCCTAACATTTATTGTCATGTGTAGGCCTGTATTAGACGCTCTACAGGTCTTAAACTTTTTACATCTGTTAATACATATTGACCACATAAGGTGCATTTGCAGTTGTGGATCTGACCATTATATGTCATATAATATCTTAGTTTCATAACATCTTCAGCAATAACATAAACTAGGAAATGTTTATGTGTGTGTTCATGCATCAAGCATGATTCTAGTGGTATATGTATATATGCACAGTATTTGGAACAAGATGACATGAACTATAATCCCACTATCCTTCATTTTTAGAGATTTTGGTGAAGCCTCAAGGTGCTTTATGTACAATAGAATGCAGTAAGTAAAGAAGTCCTCATTTGGCAACCTCCTATTTGACTAAATGCCCTCCTGCCACCAAGCGTCATTAAAGAGGAGGGAATTAGATTCTGTCCACTGTATACAAATCTGCTAGTCAAACATTCATTTAAATAAAATATATGTGTTGCTACATTGGATTTACACAAAAATAGGAACTTTATTGCTAGTTTAAGCAGGTTATGATCAAATTCTTCTCAAAAAGGCAAGCTATCCTATATTATCCATTCATAATCATTTCAGCTGTGAAAAGTTCTGGTTGCATGCTTTGAAAGATTCTTTGTTGCTAAGAATGTCATACTTGCAATTGTTGAAGGTGAAATGCTGATTTGATTCCAATTTACATCATTTTCTTTTGTACAGTCTCAAAGGCGTAATCTTCATGGAGCAGTGAGTATGAAAGCCGTATTTTTGAATTATCGGAAAAGGAACTGAGCAGATTAAGTATTTTCTTTCTGCAGCAAGTAACCCAAGTGATGCTAGCACATAAATTTCAATGTGTATGCATTGGCCTAATAGCTCTTGTGTATTGTGATGATCATCTTTGTCAGATTACAGCAGGTGGTTAGTCAATCAGAGACTGAATTGGCCTTTGTTTGCTTCCAAACCTGTGCAGCAGCCAAAAAGAAACCAGACAGACATTTCAGTGACTGTGATGGGAATAAGACAAGGGCCTTGTTAGTTTTTCTCTTGCCAATGCTTGTGACTGCAAAAAAAAGGGACAGCCAACCAATCATTCAGTGATTGTTCTTGTTTATAATGACACTGAGGAACCCTGCGGCAATAACACATTCTTAATGAGCTGTAACATTATACAAAACATTAATTCATTATTTTTCGATTCCAGTACGTACACATGTTACTGTCATTGTATGACAATTCACACCACTGATCGCTTTTTGGCATTCATAATCAGTCAGCAACACCCTCAAAGCCTTTTAGTTGGAAGAAACTAAAACCTTCACTGTTCCACCACTATAATTTTTAAAAAAGATTAAATTCTAAGTATTTCTTATCTTTTGTATTTATTTGTACAAGATGAAAGAGCAATATATTGTCAAACCTGCCATTCCTGAAATGCTTATTCAGGTGGATATAAAGTACCCTTAACACTTACATGACGAAGAACAACTGCAAGATCTTCACCCAAGCAGCATCACTGAAAACAGTGGCTGAAATTTCCCAATCCTGTTGGGTAGGATTAGAGGCTGGGAAAATGGTAGGGAGACATCAGGGTGTAGCCACAAATGGATGTGTTTCCACTTCCAGGGAGCATTTCCAGGGGCTGGCTGGGAAGTGGATTGGCTGCCTGCCCCAATTAGGAAGGACTGTAGCCTGTCAGCCATTTTGCTGGTGGTGGAGTGGCTCCCTCTGCCACAACAGAGACTGACAGTTCAAAGGAGGAGGTCTCCCTGCAGCAGGCCCAGCATCCTGGTGCTGGGGCCTTCATATCACAAAGTGGGTCCTGCAATTAATGGAGGGAACACAGTCATTGAAGGGATATGTTAAGTGGCTGGGTTCCCCTCCCATCAGACCAGTGGAGGAGCCTCCTTGTTGAGGTGACCTTATATTCCACGATCTGCCACAGCAACTGTGACTTAAAGTTTCCAGAGCAAGTAATAGGACAGAGAGTATGGAAAGACTCGGGAATCAAACATCAGTCTCAGCAGATAAAGGGATAACTATGAGAAGTGGGGCTGTCAGTATGGGACTTTGTTGTACTAACATTCATGCACTATACAAAGCAAAGTAAATGAGCTTTTGGCTCAGATTTAAATTGGCAGGTATGATGTTGTGGGTATCACAGAGTCATGACTACAAGGGCTGGGAACTAAATATCTAAAGATACATGTTCTATCAAAAGGACAGGCAGGTGGGCAGAGGGAACAGGCTTGCCTTATTAATAAGAAATGAAATTAAAATGATAACAAGAATTGATATAGAGTCAGAAGGCATAAGGGGAGAAAAGACCCTGATGGGATTTATGTACAGGCCTCCCAGTGGTAGTCAGGATGTGGGGAAGAAATTAAATCAGTAGTTAGAAAAGGAATTTAAGAAAGGCACTTTTACAATAATCATGGGGGCTTCAATATGCAGGTGGACTGGGAAAATCAGGTTGACAGTGGATCTCAAGAAAAAGAATTTGTAGAATGTCTACAAGATGGTTTATTGGAATGGCTTGTGGAGAGCTCAATAGGGAACAGACAATTCTGGATTTGCTGATGTGTACTGAGGCAGACTTGATTAGGGAACTTAAGGTGTAGGAACCCCAAGGGTGCAGTGATCATAATATGATAGAATTCACCCTATTCTTTGAGACGGAGAAGCTGGAATCAGTTGTAATGGTATTATAGTTGAGTAAAGGTAACTACAAAGATATGAGGGAGGAGTTGGCCAGAATTGATTGAAGAGGAACCCTAGCAGGAAAGATGGTGAAACAGTAATGGCAGGAGGTTCTGGGGATAATTTGGGAGGCACAGCAGAAATTCCTTCCAAGGAAGAAGAAACATAGCAATGGGGAGACGAGGTAACTATGGCTGATAAAGGAAGTTAGGGACAGCATAAAAGCAAAAGAAAAGCAGACAACGTGTGAAGATCAGTGGAAAGCCAATGGACTGGGGACTTAAACAAAAACAGTAGAGGATAAGTAAAAAAGCAGTGGAGATGGGGGAGGGCCGTGGTAGTGGTGGAAATAGAAGGTGAAATATGAGGGTAAGCCAGCTAGTAATATAAAGGAAGATTGCAAGAGTTTTTTTTTAGATATATAAACAGAGAGCCAACAGTGGACATCAGACCATTTGAAAATGAGGTTGGACAAGTAGTTGCAGGGAATGAAAAAATGTGGCAGAACGGAATAGTTACTTTGCATCAATTTTCACAATGAAAGAACTTACCAGAGCTTCAAGATGGTCAGGGGCAGAGGTGTGTATAGTGGCCATTACAAAGGAGAAGGTTCTGGGGGAGCTGAAAGGTCTGAAGGTGAATAATTCACCTGTAACAGATGAATTACACCCTAGAGTTCTGAAGGACATAGCTGAAGAGATTGTAAAGGCATTAATGGTGATCTTTCAAGCATTTTTAGAGTCAGGGAGGGTATCAGAACACTGGAAAATGGCTAATCTAACTTCTCTGTTTAAGTAAGGAGGGAGGTAGAAAACAGGAACTGATAGATTGGTGAGCCTGACTCGGTTGTTGGTAAAATTTTAGAGTCCATTATTAAGGATCAGATTGCGTAGTACTTGGAAGTGCATATAAAATAGAGCTGAGTCAACATGGCTTCATCAAGGGGAGGTCATTCCTGTCAAGTCTGTTAGAATCCTTTGTTTGGATTTCTTGAAGACCTTTGACAAGGTACTGCATTGGAGGCTGCGAAAGAAAATAAGGGGTAAGGTTCTGACATAGGTAGAGGATTGGCTGACTGGCAGAAAGCAAAGAGTGGGGATAAAAGGGCATTTTTAGGATGGCAACCAGTGACTAGTGAAGTTCTGCAGGGGCCAGTGTTGGGACCACAATGATTCATGTTCTATATTAACAACCTGGACAAAGGAACTGAGGCACTGTTGCAGATGGCGCATAGATAGGTGGAGGGACAGGTAGTGTTGCGTAAGTGGGGAGGCTGCAGAAGGACTTGGACAGGTTAAGAGAATGGGCAAAGAAGAGGCAGGTGGAATGCAATGTGGAAAAATGTGAGTTTGTGCGCTGTGATAGGAAGAATAGAGGTATTGACTATTGTCTAAATGGGAAAAACCTTCAGAAATCTGAAGCACAAACGGACTTGGGGGTCCAAGTTCAGGATTCTCTTAAGGTTAACATGCAGGTTCAGTTGGCAGTTGGGAAGGCAAATGTAATGTTAGCATTTATTTCAAGAAGGCTAGAATATAAGAACAGAGATGTACTACTGAGGATGTAGAAGACTCTGGTCAGACCCCATTTGGAAGATTGTGAGCAGTTTTGAACCCTGTATTCAAGGAAGGATGTGCTAGCGTTGGAGGGGGTCCAGAGGAGGTTTACAAGAATAGTCCCGGGGATGAAGGACTTGTCACATGTGGAATGGTTGAGGACTCTCAGTCTGTACTCGATATACTTCAGAAAGATGAGGGGAAATCACAATAAAACTTACAGAATACTGAGAGGCATGGATAGAATGAACATGGAGAAGATGCTTCCACATAGTAAAAGAGACAAGGACCTGAGCACTCAGCCTCAGAGTGAAGGAATGACCCATTACAACTGAGATGCGGAGTAATTTCTATAGCCAGATGGTGGGGAGTCTGTGGAACCTATTGCCGCAGAAGGCTGTGGAGGCCAAATCATTGAGAGTTTTTAAGACAGAAATGGATAGGTTCTTGATTTGTAAGAGAATCAAGGGTTATAAGGAGAAGGCAGGGGAATATGGTTGAGAAACATATCAGCCATGATCGAATGACACAGCAGACTCAATGGCCGAATGACCTAATTCTGCTCCTATGTCTTATGGTCTTATGGTTGTGTGTGAAGTGTTCAGAATCATCTTAGATAGTGATAATTCCTTATAAAAATGAAGGTAATTTCTTTCTTCCTTCTGTTTCTGTTTATGTTTTCTCTGCTCTTCTGAAAAAGGGTTCAACTTCCTAGCATGGTATCTAGGAAATAGTTCCACAGGCATGAGTAGTATTTGCTCAAATTTGCCATTCACATGCATGAACACTGGAAACTATCAACTGCTGTCTCTCTATAGAGGACATCACAGCATATTCTACCCTGTTCCCATTTGCACTTGCCAATTAAACTCACAATTGCTGTTCTGGATTTGGTCATTTTAGAACACATACAGGGGTTAAATTCTGAAATGGTACATAAGACTTTGCAATAGATTGAAGGACACAAATTGTGATGTGGTACTGCTGATGTGAAGGCTCACGAGTTGCAGGCATGGAGCACAGAATCAAGGTCGCAACCTCGCACCAGTATCTCCAGCCTAAGTTACATCGAATGATCCTCTGTCTGTCTCAAGCTTTCCCATGATAGCTTACCAACTAAGCCACACTACAGAAACAACTTTTCATGTTAATCATATTTTCACGTAAAGATTGAAAGGCAGCAGTTTGAATTACAGAGTACGTAAGAGTTTCTTTCTGATATCAGTGTAAAAGATTGGTTTCTATCTTATCGCATTTATCCAAATACATAACCTAGCATTTGATATAAATGGGAATAAGATTTTATATTGCTATACCCCAACAAATCTTTAAATGTAGTAGCTGCCAATCTAGTCTAATTACAGATAGGTTCCAACTTCTGTTTTTAGATAGTGTGAGGTGGTCTGTGTTTTTAACTTCAACACATTAAATTGCAGCAGGGAGGGATTTTGTACCTGCAGGTGGTTTCCCAATAATTCTTTATATAATTCTGTGTTATGATTCAATAATAATTTCCCAATACTTTGAACACAGCAAAATAAATAAATAAATAAATAAGTGGGATCTTGGCGAACGCAAAGTGGAATCAGTGGCTAGTTTTTGAATTAAATAGCCTTCAGTGAAGACTATAGTAGGAGAGCAGATTGTACAATAGAAATTTTACTCATGTTACTGACTGATGGGTGTCACTCATGTGAAGTGAAGAATATCATTGGTAGATTGAAGGATCCATAATTAATATAGTTTGCTTCAAGAATAAGATTATTGGAAGGAATCATATCAAACTGGCATAGAAATGAGTTTAGGCTTGTTGTCAGGCTCCAGCTCAATGTTGCAGAGGCACCATGCCCACATAAAGTGCCCCACAATCAATGGAAATGATTCCTTGGATGTCATCTAAATAATATGGATAAGCTGCCATGCTGGTCTCAAATCCACAAGCCACATATCCAATGGGGTCACCACTCTCAGGCTTTGCTATCACTAGCCCTCAATTAGGGAGGGTTTGAGGAGGCTCGAGAGCTGATGTGACTCCTGTACAGTTAAGAATGGAACCCTGAGCTAGGCTATCATCAGGTCTCTTTGTGTTTGGACCTGAAAGGGAGGCCAAATTAATTGCTATCCCTAGGAGACAAGAAGATCGACATGTTTTTCAGTTGTTTAACTAAATGGTGTATCATGAACTCAACTTTATATATGTTGGCTTATAAACAGCTAAATTTCATCACCCCAAAGCAGTTTACTTTGATTGACAAATGAAAAAAATGCTGTCCATAACACTTATTAGTATGACCTTAAAAACATTGAACCTTAAGAAGATGAATGAAATGTGGCATTTGAGTGAAACCTGTACAAACCCAAACTGCTTTAAACCCTTCACCCAGTACCACAGTGACTCACGTTTTAGATCATTTTTTGAAATTTGTTTTATGTAACACTGGATCATGCCTATTTGTAGTACAGATACATCTAATTAGGCAGCTTATTATTCTATTTGGTGCATCATAATTACATTGTACAGTTGATTTACACCAAAATGGTGCTCCCAGCTGAGTACAATAAAATCAGCAGAAGAAGATCTAGCCTCATGTTTTTTCTGTTTTTTTGAATCTATTACTTGTCTTCCTCAAAGTAGAATTTTATGAATTATACACATTCTTAACAATACTGTCAATGGTTCCCTTACGTTAATATTTAGGACATTTAGGAGAATGTTTGGATGACGAAAGGTAAATTCTGTCTTACTTCCCATGACTTTTAAGTAAGTGCCTCCCCAGTTTATCCTTATCAGCATAACAAGGGTTATTAAATCTGTCATGGCCCTGAGTGTCTCTCTTTAACCGTGCTCTATTCTTTAAGTTTACAACTGACCTCAGAGTTTTTTATTATTTTGACTCTAGCCATTTGTGCACCACTTCCTCACTTCGCTGAACATTGGAGGTCATACCCCCAGCTGTCTAGGCCACACACACACACACACACAGCAGAATTGCTGCTTCCCAGAGAGCTGTTGGACAACCTAATGTGAGTAGTTGTGTATATTGTTCAACAGCTACAATGCAAATGATAGCTGTAGTTGGCAATACACCAGGGAGAGGCTCAGTGAGTGATAACAGGATGGAGGCCATGGGTAAAGGTTTACAACAGAGTGGACAGAGGCAGTGGGCAGCAAGGGCAAGACAGTCGGTGTCACTGTGCTCCCACTTCCCAACTTCAGGCCTCTTAATCAGACACTGAGAGCCTTTGAAATGTTGTCCTCCACCAGCAATCCTTGCCGCCTGGCTGTAAGCAATCCTGACACTGTTTGCTTTTTCAAGATTGTTGCATGTGAGGCCCTGGACTACTTTTAGTCAAATACCAGTAATGTGGAAGGAAGCCCTTAGTTACGCATTAATTGTCCATTTAAGGCCCTCAGTTGGCATTGGGGTGCGAAGATTAATGTGATATCGTCCCAACAAGATATTTTGCCTCATACTTATGTTTCTCCAAAACATAACACTGGGTATGGATACCATGACATTGGGAAATCCAACAGATTTTACTACAGCTAACTGTTATGTACAAATATTATCAGGCAAGGTTACAGTAGGGGTACATGTTTTCAACTGGGTTTTATGCTTCTAGTGATCTAGGATTAAGATAGAGTATGAGAGCTTTACAACATCAGGTGACATGCTATAGTACAATGATGACATCATTAGCACACCTCTTCACAGTATACTGATGTATTGACTATGAGACAGAACACATCTCCCTGTTTCCCAAAGATAAAAACTTACACCAAACAACTATAATTGGTTTTACATAGGCATGAGTTGACAATTAAATAATTATGCAAACACAAGAAAGAGTTTGCAAGGCAAACATTTCAGTCATAATGATGGAGAAATTCCAAAGTATTTGCGGAGATATTAATGATTTGGAGATGCCAACGTTGTACTGGGGTGTACAAAGTTAAAAATCACACAAAACTAGGTTATAGTCTAACAGATTTAATTGGAAGCACTAGTTTCTGGAGCGCTGCTCCTTCATCAGGTGGTTGTCTGATGAAGGAGCAGTGCTCTGAAAGCTATAGTGCTTCCAGTTAAACCAGTTGGACTATAACCTGGTGTTGTGTGATTTTTAACGGAGGTATTAAATTTTTATTTCCAATATGTCTTCTTTTTAAGAGGGACATATTGCTGAAAGATGATTGCAAATGTAAATTCAGTGGCTGTCTGGAGTGAGAGAACCTGGAACATCACAACTGGTGAGGTATCAAGGAAGTTTCGAAGAGATGGACGTAAAAGGGAGAAATGCATACTGAATGGTAATCCCTTGGGAGTTGTTTCAAATTATGAATATGATGGGAGGTAAGACTGCAGTCTAGATGAGAGGCATTTCTGTGTCTTCTCTGCAAGAACAGGGGTTAAGAGTGAGTTCAACCCGGATCTGTGTGTGATAGGGGAAGAAGGTGTGGCAGAGAGCTGAAGTATTTGATTGTGCCAGTTGGCTGAGATAGATGTGTGTGTTAGATGTGGGTTCAAGTGCTAGTGTGTTGTGAAAGTCACATTTAAAGAACCACCTATTAGTCACACCTGCTTTACAGATAATTGACTCTCTGTCACTCCGAGTCATAGAAGAAGAGCCATCTTGCTTTGAGTATCGTTAGCTAGCTACCATCAAAAGGAAACAGGACAAAAGAATTTCAACTAATCAGCAAATCCAAAAATAACAAAACTGACTATTCATATATTTATGTTCCGCTATCATGTTCTTCACAAATGACCCATGGAGACCTCCCTAGATGCTTTATAACTTGCACTAACTTAAGGACTCACTTCTCATTTCTAATCTGTGTCTATGTTTGTTTGCATTGTTATTTCTTCATGCTTTTCGAAACCAATAATCTCATTCTTACTAGTTCAAGAAAGCCTGATGAAATTGATTCATCATACAATGTAAATTCATTAGGGTCTGGGAGAAAGGTATCCACGCATGAGGGAATTCCTTCTGAATTAGCGTTGTTGTGGCCAACCAAGGAACAGGTGAATAAAGAAGGGGAGGCAGTTCATCTCTCCTTACCCAGCGACTTAACAATTTAGGAACTAAAACAACTTGGGAATATTGTACAAGTAGAAAGCTTGTTTGGTACTTGAACCCATAGATGAATTTCAAGTGGGTAGGTTGTCACTTTAAAACCAATTTCATAAAACTTTCTTGAGTTTGCACAACTACAGTATCAACATGTCAACATTCCATGTCAGCACATTCAGAGCAGAATTGGGGGAAGTTACTTGTTAGTATTTAAAAGTTCCGACCCTCGAACAGTTGAATGATGTTGTCAGGCACTTGGGATTAGATAGGAAAACTGAAATTTTGGAAGGAGTAGCCAAGGAATACGATGGTGCGGATGATGAAATGGATAGAGTGACGTTAAACAGATTAAAATTGGAGCAGTGGAAATTATAAATTCACGATAAGGAAAAGGAAAGGCAAGAAGTAACAGAAACTAAGAAAGAGAGGCAAACAGAAGAAAGAGAGAAGGAAAGAAAAACAAGAGAAAGGTAGGGAAGGTGATGAAAGAGAGCAAGAGAAATGGGAATGAGAGGAAAGAGCTAGAAGTAAAGGGACCAAACTTCAGGAAAAGTAACAGGTAAAGGAGTTTGAACAAAGACAGTTGAAATAAAGAGCAGAATCTTACTCTCTATGAAAACACAACTGGCTCAGACTTAAAGGTGGAGGTGACAGTGGTATACTGCCAGTAATACTTTGCACGCAATTACTTCCAATCTCATCCCACCACCAGCATCTTTTTAAGATGTTCAACATATTGTCCCATCTCGTATGTTGGCTTCCATGGCATACTTCCAGTAACATTCGTCAGATTTCCTTTGGAGTTATAACATTCCCATCTTTCCTCCACACCCTGTCTACATCTTCCTCCACTCCCTGTTCTTTCCGTTCTTCCCTAGCTGCAAGGTATACGGTTTACTTCAATGACTCGCTCTTGTGCTTTTGGCATTGCAGCTATCATTTCTCCTTTTAATTCTCATTCATTTTCCTTGTTGTTTTGTCAGGTTATTAAATTAGATTCCCTACAGTATGGAAACAGGCCTTTTGGCCCAAAAATCCACACCAACCTCCAATTAGTAACCCAACCCCCTACCTTATATTTACCGTTGACTAATACACCTAACACCATGGGCAATGTTTGCATGGCCAATTCACCTGACCACATCTTTTGGAAACCGGAGTGCCCAGAAGAAACCCACGCAGACACAGGGAGAATGTGCAAACTCCACACAGACAGTCACCTGAGGCTGGAATTGAACCTGGGTCCCTGGCGCTGTGCTAACCACTGAGCCACCGTGCCGGGTTAATTATTACCCAAATGTTCCAGAGAATTCTGATGTGCCTTTATTTTTATGATCGCTACCATTCTTGAAAGGCCTTTATTCTCAAACCTTTAAGGTCTTTGACTAACTCCTCAGTTGGATTGCTTCAGTGGACAGTGAAGAAGGTTATCTAAGATTACAAAGTTCTCTTGAACAATTGGGTCAACGGGCTGAGGAGTAGCAGGTGGATAAATGAAATGCAAAGAGGGGTAGCACTTATACAGTTAAAGGTATGACCATGGCTAGTGTTGTTAAAAAGGGGAACCTAGGGGTTCAGGTCCATAGTTCTCTGAAAGTTGCATCACATCAGGCAGGGTGGTTAAGAAGGCTGTTGTGGTTCTGTTCACCGAGCTGGGAATTTGTGTTGCGACGTTTCGTCCACTGTCTAGGTGACATCCTCAGTGCTTGGGAGCCTCCTGTGAAGTGCTTCTGTGATCTTTTCTCCGGCATTTGTAGTGGTTTGAATCCGCCGCTTCTGGTTGTCCGTTCCAGCTATCCGCTGCAGTGGTCGGTATATTGGGTCCAGATCGATATGCTTGTTGATTGAATCAGTGGATGAGTGCCATGCCTCTAGGAATTCCTTGGCTCTTCTTTGTTTGGCTTGTCCTATAATAGTAGTGTTGTCCCAGTCGAACCCATGTTGCTTGTCACCTACGTGTGTGGCTACTAAGAATAGCAGGTCGTGTCGTTTCGTGGCTAGTTGGTGTTCATAGATGCGGATCGTTAGCTGTCTTCCTGTTTGTCCTATGTAGTGTTTTGTGCAGTCCTTGCATGGGATTTTTTATACTACGTAGACAGGGGACAAAACGTCTGCAACACAAATTCCCAGCTCAGTGAACAGAACCACAACAACGAGCACCCGAGCTACAAATCTTCGCACAAACTTTGGTTAAGAAGGCGTTTAGCACACTTGCCTTCATTGCTCAGACCAGTGAGCATAAGAGTTGAGACGTCATGTTGAGGTTGCACAGGATGTTGGTAAGAACACTTTTGGAGTACACTATACAGTTCTGGTCACCCTGCTCAATGAAGGATATTATTAAATTGGAGAGGGTTCAGAGAAGACTTACCAGGATGTTGTCAGCACTGAAGGGTTTGAGCTATAAGGAGAGTCTGGGACTTCTTTCATTGTAGCATAAGAGGTTGAGGGGTGATCTTTTGGAGATTTATAAAATCATGAGGGGCAAAAGTAAGGTGAATACCAAGGGCTTTTTCCCTAGGGTGGGGGAATTCAAAACTAGGGAGCATATTTTTAAGGTGCGAGGAGAAAGATTTAAAAGGGATCTGAGGGGCAACATTTTTACACAAAATATAGTTCAGATGTCGAATGAACTGCCAGAGAATGTGGTAGTTACAACATTTAAAAGACATTTGGACAGATACAGGAACAGAAAAGATTTGGAGGGATATGGGCCAAACACAGACAAGTGGGACTAGTTTAGTTTGGGAAACTTAATCAGCGTGGATTAGTTGGACTGAAGGGTCTGTTTGCATGCTGTATGACTCAATGACTCTATGATGTAGCCAACCTACCTCTGCACTTTGGTCCAGCATTATCATGGTCCACAACGAATACATATCTACTATCCATTTGGATCTCCTTCCTTTTCCTTTGGCTAGATTAGAGCCCTAGGTTTTGCTACTTGTGCTGATTTACCTCCAGATATACTCTTATTTCTCTGCCACCTCCTACTATTGCCCAATCTCTTCACAGATTGCCATTGACTATTGTCCTGGATCCAGCTACCTGGATGATCATATCCATATTCTGCAGTGGCTCTTCCCTTGCTCTATCTACATAGTCACTTCTCTGCTGTATATCACATACATATCACTCCTTCTCAATGTTCATAAATCTGTCCTATTTTAGGAAGTAGCACACTTTCTCATTGTGCCTTTCTAGCGTCTGATACAGATTTCAATTTGTGGCAGATACTGTCTCATCATAATAACTGTAGCCTTATCAGCTTTATCACTTGTTTGCCTTTCTCATCACTCCTTGCAGTGCTCTAGTAGGTCACCAGACTGCAAACATATTGTTTTATTTTATGATTCAGTTTCCTATTCTTACGTATGAGGTAAAGTGACATTGTCTGTTTACCTCCCGTTCCATGGAAACTCAAGTTCCATCTTATCAAATGCTGCCATGTAATTATGTGCCATTTTATACCTAAACCGGTCTCTGAAAGACTCCTGTTCAGGGGCGTCTGCTTCCTGAATTCACCTTATTCACTTGCTTTGTAACAAATCATATTTCAATATATCTTATCCTCCTCAGGAGTTCATTTAAACTTACACACACACACACAGACACACACACACTCCATTTGGGCTTCCCTGGTTACTTCAAATACACTGCAATTGCGATCCAAATCTATCCAAACTGATCCAGGCCTGCTCAATCCGGCAGTTACCTCATGCCTTTGTGCCCTGGACCCACCTGATTGGGTCTACATCTATCCAGCTCCACTCGCTTCTGAAATCAATCCAAATCTCATGTCTAAAGTTTGGGTCTCTGCTATTAGACCTCCATTCTGGCACTGCAACCTTTGAGTATAAGGAGAAGAACAGTCATCAGATCATTGCTTGCTTTCATTGAGGTCATAGAGTCATAGAGATATACAGCACGGAAACAAACCCTTTGGTCCAACCCATCCATGCTGACCAGATATCCCAACACAACGTAGACCCACTTGCCAAAATGCGACCCATATCCCTCCAAACCCTTTCTATTCATATACCCATCCAAATGCCTTTTAATAAACATAGTTGTATTAGCTTCCACCACTTTGTCTGGCAGCTCATTCTATATACTGAAGTTAGGGGTAGGTTCTTCACTCAGCGAGTCGTACATTCATGGAATGCCCTGCCAGCAGCAGTGGTGGACTCTCCCTCTTTATGGGCATTTAAGCGGGCATTGGATAGGTATATGGAGGATAGTGGGTTAGTATAGGTTAGGTGGGCTTGGATCGGCGCAACATCGAGGGCCAAAGGGCCTGTACTGCGCTGTATTCTTCTATGTTCTATGTTCTATACGTGCCACCCTCTGTGTGAAAAAGTTGCCTCTTAGGTCTCTTTTATAACTTTCCCCTCTCACCCTAAACCTATGCCCTCTAGTTCTGGACTCTCCCACCCCAGGGAAAAGACTTTACCTATTTATCCTATCCAAGCCCCTCATAATTTTGTAAACCTCTATAAGGTCACCGCTCAGCCTCCGACGCTCTAAAGAAAACAGTCCCAGGCTGTTCAGCCTCTCCCTATAGCTCAAATCCTCCAACCCTGGCAACATCCTTGTAAATCTTTTCTGAACCCTTTCAAGTTTCACAACATCTTTCTGATAGGAAGGAGACCAGAATTGCACACAATATTCCAACAGTGGCCTAACCAATGTCCTGTACAACCGCAACTTGACCTCCCGACTCCTGTACTCAATACTCTGATCAATAAAGGAAAGCATACCAAATGCCTTCTTTACTATCCTATTTACCTGCGACTCCACTTTCAAGGAGCTATGAACCTGCACTCCGAGATCTCTTTGTTCAGCAACACTCCCTAGAACCTTACCATTAAGTGTACACGTCCTGCTAAGATTTGCTTTCCCAAAATGCAGCACCTCGCATTTATCTGAATTAAACTCCATTTGCCACTTCTCAGCCCATTGGCCCATCTGATCAATATCCTGTTGTTATCTGAGGTAACCTTCTTCGCTGTCCACTACACCTCCAATTTTGGTGTCATCTGCAAACTTACTAACTGTACCTCTTATGCTCACATCCAAATCATTTATATAAATGATGAAAAGTAGTGGACCCAGCACCGAGCCTTGTAGAACTCCACTGGTCACAGGCCTCCAGTCTGAAAAACAATCCTCCACCTCCTTCTACCTTTGTGTATCCAAATGGCAAGTTCTCCCTGTATTCCATGAGATCTAACCTTGCAAATCAGTCTCCCATGGGGAACCTTTTCGAATGCTTTACTGGAGTCCATATAGATCACATCTACCGCTCTGCCCTCATCAATCCTCTTTGTTACTTCCTCAAAAAACTCAATCAAGTTTGTGAGACATGATTTCCCATGCACAAAGCCATGTTGACTATCTCTAATCAGTCCTTGCCTTTCCAAATACATGTACATCCTGTCCTTCAGGATTTCCTCTAATAACTTGCTCACGACTGACATCAGGCTCGTTGGTCTATAATTCCCTGGCTTATCCTTACCACCCTTCTTAAACACTGGCACCATGTTAGCCAACCTCCAGTCTTCCGGCACCTCACCTGTGACTATTGATGTTGCAATTATTTCAGTAAGAGGCCCGGCAATCACTTCCCTAGCCTCCCACAAAGTCCTAGGGTACATCTGATCAGATCCTGGAGATTTATCCACCTTTATACGTTTCAAAACATCCAGCACTTCCTCCCTGTAATATGGCCATTTTTCAAGATGTCACCATCTATTTCCCTACATTCTATACCTTCTATGTCCTTTTCCACAGTAAATACTTATGCAAAATACTTGTTTAGTATCTCTCCCATTTTCTGCTGCTCCACACAAAGGCTGCCTTGCTGATTTTTGAGGGACTCTATTCTCTCCCTAGTTATCCTTTTGGCCTTAATGAATTTATAAAACCCCTTTGGATTCTCCTTAGTTCTATTTGCCAAAGCTATCTCCTGTCCCCTTTTAGCCCTCCTGATTTCCCTCTTAAGTATATTCCTACTGCCTTTATACTCTTCCAAGGATTCACTCGATCTATCCTGTCTATACCTTACATATGCTTCCTTCTTTTTCTTAACTAAACCCTCAATTTCTTTAGTCATCCAGCATTTCCTAAACCTACCATCCTTCCCTTTCACCCTGACAGGAATATACTTTCTCTGGATTCTCGTTATCTCACTTCTGAAAGCTTCTCATTTTCCAGTCGTCCCTTTACCTGTAAACATTTGCCCCCAATCAGCTTTTGAAAGTTGTGTCAAAATTTGCCTTTTTTTAATTTAGAACTTCAACTTTTAGTTCTGACCTATCCTTTTCCATCACTATTTTAAAACTATTAGAATTATGGTCACTGACCCCAAAGTGCTTCCCCACTGACACCTCAGTCACCTGCCCTGACTTAGTGGGCGGCACAGTGGCAGAGTGGTTAGCACTGCTGCCTCACAGTGCCTGAGACCCGGGTTCAATTTCCGCCTCAGGCGACTGACTGTGTGGAGTTTGCACGTTCTCCCCGTGTCTGCGTGGGTTTCCTCCGGGTGCTCCGGTTTCCTCCCACAGTCCAAAAGATGTGCAGCGTCAGGTGAATTGGCCATGCTAAATTGCCTGTAGTGTTAGGTAAGGGGTAAATGTAGGGGTATGGGTGGGTTTCGCTTCGGCGGGTCGGTGTGGACTTGTTGGGCCGAAGGGCCTGTTTCCACACTGTAATGTAATCTAATCTAATTTCCCAAGAGTAGGTCACGTTTTGCACTTTCTCTCGTAGGTATATCCACATACTGAATCAGAAAATTTTCCTGTACAGACTTAACAAATTCCTCTCCATCTAAACCCTAAACACTATGGCAGTCCCAGGTCGGGGAGTACCCTGCCAACTGTGCCACTGAAAGGGAAAGCTTTAACCCATTAATCGTTTAAAGATCAAATGAGACTGGTTTCCATGTTTAAGCATTTATACATATGTACATGGAAAATGTACCCTTCAAAGACATGTATAACTGCACAATTTGCAGCAAACAGTGGTTTTATTCTAATTTTTACAGATAACAAGTTTCCAATAAAAAGAGGTTACACATTTATATGCTCATATCTCTATCCAACAGTGTTCATTCTACTTTACTATCCAAATTAGTATGCATGACTATGTTATCGAATCATATTCAACCCAGCAGGTTAAAAAATCCAGTCAAATTGTTACATATTTATATTATGAAATCAAATGGTTACATAGAATATCATAGAATCCCTACAATGCGGAAAGAGGCCATTCGGCCCAACAGGTCCACACTGATCCTCTGAAGAGCAACCCACCCAAACTCATTCCCCTACTCTACCCTATTATTCTACATTTCCCCTGACTAATGCACCTAACCTACACACCATGGGTAATTTAGCATGGCCAATTCACCTCACCTGCTCATCTTTAGACTATTCACATCGACTGGCTGTTAGTGTATACTTCATGATTATCAAAGCTGTTTATTGTCCTATACCCCCTTTCAAGGATGCACATATCACTAGTGTGTGAAACCAACATGATATCTTAAAGTAATGCAAGTTATTAGCATTTTTTAACTCATGGAAATGGTGCTTTGTGAAATACCAACTTTGTCTTTGGTTGGCCAAAATGAACAAATCTCCTCAGATAATTCTCTTAATTTGTCAGGCTATCCCAGGATAATGTGCCTTTGCAATCTTTGTAGTTGCTCATCTTTGGCAGATGCTGATGACAACTTTCATGTGGCTGTGACCAAATCATAACAGATCTCCCTTGAAGACCCTATCAACTTCATGATCTACATGTTGCCTCTGTAGGCTGAGAGGAATAAGGTGGTCTTTGTGTGGATTATGTAATCTGCTCAATGTAATCATCCAGGTATCATTCTGAAAAAGTTACCTTTGGAAATTACTGACTGATTGGATGGTGGGACATGTGATCTGTTCCATCACAGCACATGAGATTTGAATCTTATAGGTTGTGACTACATTGAAACCTGTGAGTACTGGTAATCCTGCCATAACTGGAGCATTAGTATCTGTCAGGTAGATGATTTCTGGAAGCAAAGGTAAGCTTTTGTATTGGCACTGCAGTGTGATTTTATGCCAAAGCATGGATTGGTAATCAGTTAGATGCTGTGAGGTGGTATCATGGAGCATCATTTGTTAAGGTGCATGTCTTTCAGGATGCATAGTGACAGTATTTTGGCACTAGCTCCCAGGCTAATTTTAGCTTTGAAGGTGTGTTGGCCTGCTTTTTTAGGACATATGGCATTGATGATTGTAAAAGCTTTTGAAAATTTTACGCCATTGGTGTGGTGGGTGAAGTTTATAATATGGAACAATTAGTCATCTTCTGAAATTTGGTCTTTCATTTAATTGACTCTGAACTGCATTCATGTGATTGCATTTGTGTACTTTTTTAACACTTTCGTTACTGCTGGTGTTGTGGTGTTGTTGGCCACCTGAGATTTGTTCTATGGTTTAGCTTGACTTTGGAACCCAAATTTCCTGCAAGTATGTCCTCAATGTCCATTGGTGCCACATATTTTACAGATATGAAGAAAAGCTGGACAGTCCATTGGTCAGTGTAACAAACTGTATTGTTACAGACTTTATTGATTTTGTATACTTTGTTGACTGCTTTCAAACCAGACTAGCAGATACAGATTTCTGCTTGTAGGTAGTTTTGTGTCAATTAGGAATGATATAGTAGGCTTTTTATCATTTCCACACCAATTTGGAGAAAGAAAATGAGGAAATGACTGATGTCTGGACACAGGAAAACCTCTTTAATTTACAAAAGCTTATTTAGTGTCTTGAAATGTATGTTCTTCCAGAGTGCTTTAGAGTTTTACTTTCAGGATTGTTTAACTCCTTTTTTTTAAATCAGTTTAGCAGTATTTTTTTAAAGAGGGAGTTAGACTATTTACTGTGTTTCAGTATCAGACAGTTGCCTTTACTTTTGGCTGTATGTGTAAACTTCAACTATTTTATTTTAATGTAAGGCATTCTTAGTAATATCTTTGTATCTTAAAATAACTTAATATACTAATCAAAAAGAAATTAGCTCTAGCTTCCTGATAATCAGTATTCTATCTTTATCTATACAGAGATCTGTACTCACAGAAACTGATATTACTGAAGGGTGAGAAATTTTCCCTCTCTTTTAATGTTCTGCTGTCCAAAGCTGATGTCTGATTGCTCTTCAATTTGTTTTCCAAATATCTACCACCAAAATCTTGGAAGCTTTTCTAGATGACCACTGCTGCTAACCATAATGTGATTCTTGTTTCCAACAGAGTCTTTTTTACCTGATGTGGCAATGCTTAGTTATCTCCTTTAATAAGAAACTTGCTGTGGCTATCATGATGTTGAAGAATTCAGGAGATATTTATTATGTCTAGCTATTCTCAAACATTTAAGTGTTTCGGACATAAATTATTTTCATAGGTTATATCAGACGAGAATACATCCAAAAGAGTGTCAGGCTTTCAGAATTCCCGGGGTCAGATGGATAATGAAATACTTAATTTATTAGGTTATGTGTTATTATACAGCGATAGTATCAATGACATATCTCTGAAATGTGTGCTGACATTCTCACCATGAGACATAACATGAGAGGCCACCACAAGCTTCTAAGCCCCATATAGAGACAGGAGGCATCAGGGTTCTAACTAATGACTCATAACCATCACCAAACACATCTCAAGGAGGATATTAAATTTCACCCTAACATTCTATATTAAAGGCATATATAATTTATATAATTTGTTTCTCAAATTAAAGTTGTTGACTTTCTGTGTTGTGTTGCTGAGATTCAACGCTGGTTTTAAGGCTGGATTTTATGGTGAACATTTACTCGCTGATACTGGAACAGGGGCACACGGTGGCTCACAACACCAGGGACCCAGGTTCAATTCCAGCCTTGGGCGGCTGTCTGTGTGAGGTTTGCACATTCTCCCCGTGTCTGCATGGAGTTCTTCCAGGTGTTCTAGTTTCCTCCCACAGTCCAACGATGTGCTGGTCAGGTGAATTGTCCATTCTAAATTTCCCATAGTGTTATGTGCATTAGTTAGAGGGAAATGGGTCTGGGTGGGTTACGCTTTGGAAGGTCGGTAAGGACTTGTTGGGCTGAAGGGCCTGTTTCCACACTGTAGGGAATCTAAAAAAAACAAACATCACTTAACAAAACTATTTTTGCCCCGGTAAAGCATGACAGTTGGCTTCAACCATTTGGTACCACAGACCTATTACTTACTGATGCATCAACAGGATTAAAGAAAGAAATGTATGTCTTTAAGCTGTGCAACTTTTTCAAAAGTCATTGTTGCAGCTTTCAGTTTTGGTTGCTGGGTGCATTTCAACGGATGATCAATGACGCAAAATTGTACCACTGGTCTGCAGAGGAAGATTGAGCCAAAAATAATAACGAGTTGTTTGAAGTGCTGTTAGTATGACTGTTATGATGGCACCAGTCTGAAATAACTTAATAAAGCTACAACTTGGAGTAGATCTGCATCCTTTTCTGACAATCACATTTTTCACATTGTAAGGCAACTGCTGAGGTCAGGACTGTTAGCTGAACTGATGCCACAATATGATGTGTTAAATATCTTTTAAATTATGCTTGTACCTGCTTTAATCAAGACTTTAAAATTGCAAATTATGAGTCCAAATGAAATATCTCTGCTGAAACAGCTTGGCAGCGCATTATAAAATTTATTTGCGCTCAAAGCAGCACAGGAAGCTTTAGATAACTGCCAACGTCTGCTTTTCACTTGTAGATTCCACAGAAAGGTTTCTGGATTTTATTTTCCTATGGAAAGATTGATATACTAAGTGCGAACGGGTGACTCTATCCATATTATTTTCTAAGAACTGACTGTAATGCTCAGTGAAGTCTGATATGGGATACGCAACTCATTCTGTGGACATGCCACCAACAAATCATTGAAGCTGTTATGACATGAATTTGGTAATAATACCTATTTTGCATCATTAATGTGAGAATTAACTTCTTTTTTAATTTTCACATTTGCTAATTTAATATTCTTCTGAGTTTTGCCTTGTCTGGGTTTATTGACAACTTGTAACATTGAATTTAAGTCCCCTCTTATCCTGAATGCTAAAACCATTGGTTCAGATATCTACTTCTGATTTCATTTAACGATATAGAAACCACAGAACCTTTTGAAGTAAACCATACGTTTGTTTTGGTCCAGTCTGACATATAGCTCTTGATTAGTTTCACAGTCTTTGTGTTGTATTTTGTGTACGCAATGGGTTTTCTTGCTGAGTTTCTGTACCACACTACTTTACCAGTGTTTTTATTCTGCCTCACATAACAGGAACTTTCAAAATACCACTCAGCCAGATAAAGTAAAGAAAGTGTATGCTTCGTCAGCCCATTTTCCTAATTTTGTTTGGTTACAGAATTAAGTGGAGTTAAGACATGCTAAAAGAAGCAATTCTCCTTGACAGGATATTTGAGCTTTGTATAAATATATCATTGCACAGAACTAGGGTTTGTTCATGGTGGGTCAAATTAGGGTGGTGGTTGGGGGGGATGCATGTGGGGGAGGAAAGAAACTTTGATCTATCGTATTGACCTGAAATGGTGTCTGCAAACTGCTATTGCTACATTCACAGAATAGTTTGTGTGTGTGTGTGGGTGTCTCTGGGTGTGTGTGTCTGTGTGTGTGTGTGTGTGTTTGTGTCTGTGTGTGTGTGTGTGTGTGTGTGTGTTTTAAAATGTTCCAGACTAAAATTGATGTTGACCTTACTGCACAAAGTCTGTTTTTTTTTGTTTGCTTTTCTCTTTGTGCTTTCTTTTCTGCTTCCTCTGTTCTATGGACCATGCCTGCCAACTGTTATAGACTGGCTCCAAGACCACCACTAATGCTTCTCTTTAAATGGCTATTATGAGAATATGCTTTCAAACAAATTCAGCTACCTTGGCTTTCTTTTGGCAGATTGAGGAATGATTATTCACAAGTACCTTTCTATTATGCTAATTTCACCTGACTTTGCTTCAAAACTTAGGCATGTACTAAAATGTCACTGTATTCTTAGAATTGTTTCTTGCTAAGGATGCATGAACTTAGTAGCAACTCAGTAAGCAATGCCTTGAAGATGAAAAGATTTGGCTGAGGTTATGTGGTATGGGTGCCTTGCACTGGTGCATAAATAACTATCATAAATCTGGACAATGCATTTTGCAGATCATCGATTTCTTAAAAGTATAATAATTAATGATTATGTTATTCTGCTTATGTGGTTTTTCAATTTAATAATGTTAGTTCTTTGACTCCAAGTTGAGGCTGGGAGATAGTAACACACAAGGATTTACACAGTGGGTGGTTGAACATGCTCTCTTTGCTGTTTACATAGAATCCCTACAGAGTGAAAACAGGCCCTTCGGCCCAACAAGTCTACACCAACCCTCCGAAGACTAACCCACCCAGTCCCCATTCCCCTACTCTATTATTCTATATTTACCCCTGACTAATGCACCTAACCTGCACATCCCTGAACACTATGGATAAGTTAGCATGGCGAATCCACCTGACCTACATATTTTTGGACTGTGGGAGGAAACCAGAACACCCAGAGGAAACCCACGCAGACACTGGGAGAATATGCAAACTCCATACAGGCCATGGCCCAAGGCTGGAATTGAACCCGGGTTCCTGGCACTGTGAGGTAGCAGTGCTAACCACTGAACCACTATGTCTCCCTGTTTATGGAGATATTGACCTGGTTAAGATGAGAGCCATGAGTGGCTGGCTCTTTACTCTTATTTGGAAGGAAATGGCTAACATTAAATGGTTTCCATGAGGCCCAGAGGAGGCAGGTTTTAAAGTGTTAGGTTGGCCTTGACCGAGATTCCATACAATGTGAAACATCTGACTTAGCTTCACAAAATGGCATTGAGGCTCACCTCAGTTGCAATGCAGCACTCTGCTTGGAACTTGAAACCACATCGACAGACTAAAGAAATGAACATCCTTAGTGTTCTACAATTTTCTTTCACGTTCACAGTTTTGAAGGTTTATTGGTGTGGTTCACTGTGTGCTAAGCAGGTTACTTTAGGACAATTAACTTCCAGTCCCCAACAGTGAGAAAGCTGACTGGATCAAGTACTGATTCGGTACTCAAGTTCTGTCTGACAGTCTTCTCATTCATGCAGTAGCCTTGCCAGTGTAGTCCTGTCTTCCCTGAAGCTGCCTGCCCAGGAGAAGCTGGCAGTCTTGTGGAGGTGAAGACCTTCAGTGAAGGCTCAGGTTATGTAGCTGTGAGGAGCTACACTGGTGAGCAGGTGAGGGTTTTTTTTTAAGTGGATTCTGCAGGCTGAGGGATCTTGGGAGAGGCAAGTCAGGAGGTTCAGTGCAGAGGAAAGCAACCCCTCTGCCCTTTACATGCCCCAAATATTTTCAAACTGTGGCAAATGGAGATACCCTCACCCTGGCACATGGGCAGCTTAGGCACTTATGTGGCCATTAATTTACTACTTAGGGTCCTTTATTCTTGGTGGGTTGGGAAGGCTGATCATCGAACATTCCAGCCAGACCTTTGTTCCTGAGGTGGCAGGAAGGGAGTGGGCATCTCTCTGCAGCCAAACCACTCAAATTATTTGCCCGTCCTTGCCAGGAAGGAGAATGTTGTGCCCTTTGAGTTGAGAATTGAATGTCTTAATTTGACAAAATAAAAGCTAGTTTCAACTACCCTTTTAATAACACATGACTTTAAAAGAATGGTTTATTTGAGCAGGTTTTCAATGCAACTGTTTATTCAATGGAATACGGTCACAGACTCAGAAGAAAGCTCTGAATCTGAATCTTTCAACCAGGTAACTTAGTTACAAAAACAGAAATTACTAGAAAAGCTCAGCAGGTTTGACAGCATCTGTGGGAGAGAAATCAAAATTAACATTTCAGGTCTGGTGTCCTTTTCTCAGGAGTTCTAAGGAAGGGTCACCAGACCCGAAATCTTAACTCTGATTTCTCTCCACAGATGCTGCTACCTGCTGAGCTTTTCTAGTAATTTCTGTTTTTGCTTCTGATTTACAACATCTGTAGTTCTTTCAGTTTTTATTTTGGAAATTTAATTACACTGAAGTAACTATAGATCACCAAGAAGGAAATAGCAATCTGGCAATTTAGCACCGAATCTAGCAAGACTCACATTTTGGGCTATAAATTCTCTGGAGCAGTCTTAAGCAGCACATCTGAACCAGAAGAATGATACCATTCTAAAATTGGCTCTTGGGCTTCATTAACATGATTTTGGTAAGTTTCCTGGAACTGTTGGAGCACTCCTGCTCTGCCCAAGACCTCAAATTACTAATGAAAGAAAACAATGTTTTCAATGGTCATTGAATCTCAAGAAATAGACCTGGTTTGTGATTTACATATGAAAGGGGCCTATTTTAAGTGACTGTCAGGGCCATTGGTTTCTGAGATTGAGCCTTATTCAGCCATATTTGTAAAATATGCATACAAGATCCAATTCGTACTACTTCGCATCCAACAAAGCGAGTATGGGAAGTGCAGCCACTATTGCTATATTGACAAATAAAAGTGACAATTTACACGCAGCTGAGTCCCATAAAGAGCAAATTGAGAGACAATTGTCCAGCTAAACATTTCCTTGTGGTGCTGAATGAGAAAACGTCTGCCCCTCCCCAAATAAAAAGTCAAAATGGAGCTTCAACTTAACAACTTCAGACAGTGCCTTGCACAATATTAATGGCCAGCCTGAAGCAACAGCTTAGACATGGGGTTCAGATTTTGGATTAGGACCTGAGCTGAGAACCGTTTGACTGAGAATGGAGGACACAAACACATGAAACAAGCTGATATTTAACATCATGGATAGATGGCCTAATGTTAGAACTTCATTGCTGGATAACACAGAATGATAGCTCCTTCATGCCCCCAATTCCTGTCATCAACCATGTGAAATTGGAAATGACTTAAAGGGTTAGATGATGCTTTGGGACATCCGGAAATAAAGATGCTGTATAAATGCAAATTCTGGAACCTCCATACTGAGCAGGGCAGCTGGAGCAGACAAACAGACCCTTGGTGACAAAATGGAGAAAGAAGGATCAGACAGACCCAAGTGCAAACCACAGGCTTAATTCCATACAAGTACTGTGCCATGCCTTCCAAGTTTAAACTTGATTTCCCTTCATGATTACGGTGCCACTGGAATAAATAATACCTGTTTAATGATCTTTGGGACATGTGTTTAAATTTAATAGTTACAATTCAATGTAATAGACAAAATAAAAGGCAGAGATCACGGACAAGGAGAGATGGTAAGTTAGAACAAGGGAACTGTTGGATACTGTTATAAATTTTGTAATGGTAATGGAATGGCATCAGCATTGAGGTCTAAAAGCAAGTTATTTTCTTGGCTAAGGTTTTGCGTGGGAGACCACAGAGGGGAAGTGAAGGAATTAATAAAAATATTTCTTGATAGTGAGCATTTTCAGCCCACATTTTGCAGTAATCTTTCACAACCTAAAAATATTGTTGAAAAGGATCAAATTTTGTATGTTTTAATTCCATTTTAGTTTCAACATGTGTGATTTAGTGGGCTGAGTACACATATTACAAATTGGTCTTTCTATAATAAGCACGTTACAGAACCTCTGATCCAATCATAACATTGCTTGGCAAACGATCTGGGCTTAACTGTAGTAAATCCTGAATGGAACATCGGAAAACAGGAAACAGGAAAAATAATGAGCCATTCAGCCCCTTGTGCCCGCTCCACCATTCATCCATATCGTGGCTGATCTTCTGCTCAACACCATTTTTTGCACTATCCTCATATCCCTTGATCTCTTTAATCTTCCTATACCTGACTTGAGTATATTCAGTAACTGGTCTCCAAAACCTTCTGGAGTATGGAATCCCAAATGATTACCATCTCTCTGAGAGGTTCCTCCTCATTTCAGTCTTAAATAACCTACCCCTTATTCTGAGACTGCATTCTCCAGTGCTACACCACACCAGCCTGGGAAACATCTGTCCTGCATCTGCGATGTCAAGCCCTGTCAGCAATTTGAATACTGTTGAGCATGACTGACTAGGAAAGCCTGAAGGAAAGGAGCCAGCAGTAAACTTTATTTTGGAATTTGAAATGTCAATTTTTTTATACACACCTCACTAAGGAATTCTGGAAAATTTAGACAAGTTTGTAAATCTTAAAACCTTGGCAGGCAGTTTTGCTCATTGGGAGTGTAAATTGAACGTTTGAACACAGCGTCTGAAGATTTTCTATCTACTTCAGGTAGTGGGGTAAAGAAAAGAGTGTAAGGTTCATGTCTAAATTGTTAATATGCACTATCAGTTGACAAAATTCCATATTGGACTGTAAATTTATAAAATAATCATTTAATTTCCAATGTTTTTCAATTAGTGTGAGCAAGTTTCACTTTGTATGATATTGATATACTTGGTTTATATGTCTTCTGATGTTAATTTCCATTAAAGTCATGATGTGTCCTTCTGAAATCTATTTCGACTTCTACTTGTTTTTACCATGATATTTACTCATTTCATCTTCAGTTGAAATGTGTCAAAAAATCCCTACCACAGATGTTACTTCTGAGAAAAGAACAGCAAAAAGGAGAGAGAGATAAAGATAGAAAAGACCTTTCAACCCATGAGCCTGGGTTGGATTCAAAGCAATGTCCTGACGAAGTGTGAACAGAGAGTGAATTCAGTGCACTGTCAAGATTTATTTCAAATATTCTTGCCTGAATGAAATAAGAGACTGGGATGGCTGGTTTTGAAACTATTTGACTTCTTTATCAAATGTGAAGCTCAGTATCACACATCAAAACAGTTGCAGGGTCAAATAGTACTTTGTGGTCTATTAGCTGATCTCAGCCAGGGCACAAAAACAGCATCCAATGCCTCAACAAGAGGCTTTTCAGCTTGGTTTTCTGTTCCAGATTGGTCTCCAAAAGCTCCTGGTGTGAGTCTGAGTACACTAACACCGGGTGAACAAGGTAAACCTTGATGTACACCCTGAGCAGCTGAATAGTATGTTTACATGTTGGGGAATATGTTCTATGGTGCATTCCAAATCAAACCTTCACGAGATGTGCTGCATCGGTTGGAGAGAGCACTATTGCCCGGTTCTTCAACACAGGCTTCATGATGTCCACATTCCACACACCCTCAACAGATCCTTTCTGAAATAATCCCGTACAGTCAAACCTCAGTCATTACTTATATGAAACACAACAAACCAACCGCCTCTGAATCTGTCCCACAACAAATATCAGGAGAACAGGAGAGTAAAATTGGCAAACTAAAGAAGAGAAGTGAGAGTATGATTGGACATGGGTTTCTTGGTACAGAATGTCCTTCAGTATGCGTGAAAACTATATTTACACAAAGTGATGAAGCAGATAACAAGTGGAGGCACAGCTGCGGTTTGTGCATGTGTTGCAGTCTTATAGCAGTTAACCCATCTGTGCATAAGCAATCAGACACAGAATATTGCTGTACTGACTTTGGAAGCAACTATCCAGCAAAATTTAGCTGTGCAACTATTAGATTAGCAACTTGTTAAAGCAAAACATAACATTTCTTACTTTAATCTGGCATCTCTGCAATTTTGAGTACAGTGTTCCCGAGCTGAATGCTGTCCATTCTATGCTTCCTTGCATCACCACTCCATGTTTTTCAATACTATAAATCACATCTGTTTTGCCAATATAGTCCAAAATGTTTAAATGCATTTAGGAATATGCACATTATACAACAATCAGTTAACCATGGCCTTTGGTATTGTCAGTACCACATTCAGAGTTTTGTTTTTCTTACATTTGTTTGACAGTGGCTAGGGGATCAGTAACTGGTGAAGATTTCTGCTCCCAAGCACTGTACAACAACGTTTGCATGAAGTAAACAGACACATCAGTGAGAACATGATCACATCCAGCAGTGGCAGCCTCCACGACCAACACACTGCTGAAATGTACTGCAGTGGCTCAACATCAAAACACCATTGTGTACCAGAAGATGACTACACCTGTGGATCTTATAACTCCAAGAGGAAGTCAGTGTGGTCAGGAGAAGAGGAGAGAAGTTTGGATAAATCTGAAAGATATAAACTCCTGAGATTCTTCTCTTCAAAGGTTATTCACATATTTTGAGATGGTTTGCTCTGTTTAAGCTCAACATGAGAACAATTTGTTCTGTATAAAAGCAGTGCAACAGTGGACTAGGAACTTTTTGTGAAGGTAAAACCAGTTACATATCTGACTGTGTTTAAAAATGCAATGTAAGCTGAAAAGCCTGGCACACTTCCTCAACAAATTACGTTTAGAACATTTAACTCATGGAAGCAATGAGAAATATAAATACACAATAAAAGAAAACATGCAATTAGGATGTAAAGGCACCTGGATGTGTTTGACAAAGTCCCTCATGGTTAATCAAACATCTTCTTTTGTTTCTCTTAGGGTAGGGAAATAAGTAAAAGTGAGCAAGAAACAATTTAATGTAACCTCCAATCTGAAGGTTGTGCTCCTCGGATGCTGCCTGACCTGCTGTGCTTTTCCAGCAGCACTCTAATCTAGACTCTGATTTCCAGCATCTGCAGTCCTCACTTTTGCCAAAGGCAACAACTCAGCCTAGCAAGGATGTTAGTCAATATACACAAAACCCAATGATCTAGAAATTGAAGTGTAGCACACAACAGCCCTTATACCTGTATGATGCGGTAAAAGATGCACCTGAAATTGATGTTAAGAAAGGGAGGAGCAATCAGACTAGCAGTTGTGTTCGCGTGGGAGTTGTTTTAGTGAAGCTGGGGGAACCAGTAATGGCCGAGAGAGATCCATGCTCTTTCACTATGGTGTCCTGACTTATCTTCCATGTTAATTGCTGTCATTAAGCCTTTGAAACACAACCAAACCCACCAAACCAAGGCCAAATGAGCTTTCTCAATATTTCCCACATTATTCTCACAACTGTGCCAGGAAACCCAACGTACCAATATATTTTCCCACAAAGGTTTTGAGATCTAAATATACAATGACTCCACAAATTATGTATGCCAAATAATAAACAGTAGCAATTATGAAATTATGGGATTCCACAAAAAAATTTCCTGTTACTATTTACATTTTTTTTTGTTCATGTTAATGAAGCAACAATCAGATGATTCCAGAAAACTGTAAGAGAGTTTGGAACTCACAAGTATGCATGACCAATTGACTGTTTGGATTGTTAGCTGATCTTTTTGCATTTTAAAGTTTTGGCAATATTGTCAAACAAAATCATATGGCTACACTGAGTAGGATTCTAGAGCATGCTGAACCAGGGTTAATAGCTCAGAATGCTTCCATTAGCAAAGACATAGTAGAGATGCCTCTAGAATGTGAAGAAACAGTACTGCACAGCTGCTGAAAAACAAGTATATTTACTGCTTCAGGCAATGTGCAACACAGCATGTGGTCAGATTTGGTATCCAATTCTGGCTGCACTCCCCTTGTACAATTTTACAATTTTTTGCAAAAACATGCAGTGCAAATAAACAACACTTATGTGCACTTTTGAAAGAAAATTATTTTTTAACCACTTAGAACCACCCCTGAATTTCCATGCCAGTAATTTCCAAATGTGGATGAAAATGCAATGTATCCCCTGGCAGTTTTTCTTACTTGCTGCCTTCTCAGTCTTCTAGAACATTTAACTGTCGTTAAAGTTGACTAATTATAATACGTATGACACCCTAAAGGCTTTATGTATATAAAGAGTAAGGTGTGTCCAGGGTAATGAATTGTTTTTCAAGGGCTTGGCTGTGATCTGTATCAAATGTGAACCATTTGCCTGAGAACCTTAATAGGAAACGTGGCTGTATAAAAATACAGGTGGACTAATAAACATTTTATTTGCAGTGACCATGCTTACTTTTGTTCTCACTGGTTCCTACTTTATCAATGAATAGGAGAGGTTTGTGTCCACCACCTACATTTTTAGATAAGCAGTTGTGACTTTGCCCTGAAAATGTCAGAAACGTCTTACTTTAGGTCTGGTCTGGAGAAATAACAAATGCCTCTTTGAAAATTCACGTGAAGCTTTCTTATCCAACCTGTTGTTTTAGTATTGTCCATAACTCTTTATTTTATGATTCACAGAGTACATTTTCATTGAGATGGGATTGTGAGCATTGCAGAGTGCCTGAAATAGATGTAGAAACTGTGGTGGAGGGATCCAAATCTAAATCTCTGACCAGTAATGTTGAGGTAGGGCTGTTGCCTTCTAGGAGCTTAATGTAGTGTACAACCCAGAAGGAGAAACTAGAAAAACCAGTGAACAAGACCCATTGTTCTGACTCATCTTTTACATTTCCAAATAGAGGAGGAAGTTGTGTCACGGTAATATCCCTAGAATAGCAATCCAGAACCCCAAGTCAATATACTGGGAATATGTGTTCAAATTCCACCTAGGAAAGTGGTGAAATTTGAATTCAATCAAATCTACAATGGAGAAATGGTCTAATGGTAATCATGTGACCACTATTAATTGTCATACAACCCATCTGGTTCATACAAGCTCTCTTGGGAAAGAAATCTACCACCCTTTCTTGTTTTGGTCTACATGTGACTCCAAACTCACAGCAATGTGGTTGACTCTTAACTGCTCTCTGGGCAATTAGGGATGGACAATAAATGTTTGTCCCACCAGTGGCACCCACAATCCATGAACAAATAAAAGATCTTCAGTAGAACCAATATGTTTATTTTCAAATCAGACTTTATTGGCTTTTCCTGCTGGGCGTATGTTGATACGTTCTATTTTCAAACAAAAATGTGTAGCATTTTAAGCTTTGCATTCCTTCCTCTCATATTTTCCCTCCTTTCCCTGAAGACATTAACTCTTGAATACAGTTACATTGAGACTAGCTGCCCTCCAAATATGATCTAAGTAGACAAATTTACTTCCTGTACTAGCCCAGGTGAGATTTGGCAGGCCATTCAATCATGGGATATCATAAGTAAACTCCATCTTGTACTCTTCCCATATTTATGCATTTGCATTCCCAGCCTGAACTAATGGAGAGGTACAGAAGTTAGAATTCTGACTTATTTGATTTTTCCTTTGTGGATTCACAGGCAAAGGAAAATAGTATTTGCTTCATTAGTGCCCTAGCTTCAATATCCTCCTTCTCCGTTGATGACATATAGTAGTTCCCCCCACCCGCAGGGGATACATTCCAAGTCCTATCACGGAAACCTGAAACCGTGGATAGGTGTGAACCCATTCATTTAAATGGGAAATATACCTTCCCAGTAGCGTCCTGTCCCTGGTTCTGGAACATTCCCTATAATATGTTTCGGGTTGCGGTAAGCTGCGGGTAACTGTAATCATGGTAACCGGACCTGCAGATATGGGGGTCGCCCTTTACTATAACTTCAGACTGTATTATTCACAAGATACCGAAACGTTATTTGAAACGTTTTCCTGTTTGCAACATCGTGACAGCAAAATGTAGGACAGTACTGAGGAAGCCCCAAAGGCAGGCTGTGCTCTTGCCATTTTTAAGCAACACCATGACACCCATGTTGTGAAAGGTGTGAGCATGGGCATACTGAGCATGCACCTGAAGAGCTTCTGTCAAGCTGTCAAACAACTATTCTGATTAACGCTGAGACACATGTCAATAATTTGGTCTGTGTATGTGCACACTAGTACTGAACAACCACCAATTGAATGTAGAAACAGAAAATAGGAGATGGAGTAGGCTATTTCGAGCCTGCTCGGCCATTCATTATGATATTGGCTGATTATCCAACTCAGTAGCTTGTTCTGTTTTCTCCAACATCATTTGATCCTCTTTAGACCCAAATGTTACATCCAATTCTTTCTTAAAATGATACAATGTTTTGGCCTCAGCTACTTTCTGTGGTAATGAATTTCACAGGCTCACCATTCTCTGGGTGAAGAAATTTCTCCTCATCTAAATCCTAAATGGGTTACCCTGCCTCCTTAGCTGTGACCCCTAGTTCTGGATTCCCCTGCTATTGGGAACATCCTGGTAAAAACAATGACTGCAGGTGCTGGAAACCAGATTCTGGATCAGTGGTGCTGGAAGAGCACAGCAATTCAGGCAGCATCCGACGAGCAGCAAAACTTTGCTGCTAACCTATCTAGTCTGGTTAGAACTTACATATTTCTGAGATCCTCCCCTCTTTTTTTTGAACTTTCTAATCCTAACCAATCCAAGTCTCTTCTCAAACATCAAACCCTCCATCCTTGGAGTCAGACTGGTAAACCTTTGCTGCAGTCCCTCTACAGCAAGAACATTCTTCCTCAGCTAAGGAGAACAGAACTGCATACAATATTTCAGTTGTGGTCTCATCAAAGCCCTGTATAATTGCAGCAAGTCATCCCTTTTCCTGTACTTGAGTGCTCTCACTATGAAAGTCAACACACCATTTGCCTTCTTCAATGCCTGGTGCACCTGCATGTTTACTTTCAGTGACTGGTGTACAAGGACACCCAGATTCTCATTGCACATTCATCTCTCTCAATTTATAGCCATTCCAATAATATTCTGCCTTTTCCTTTTTGATCCCATAGATAATAACTTCACATTTATCCACATTGTAGATACTTTTTATTCTCATTCTGGACTCATTCTGTATTCCCGTGCTAGTCTCCTTTATTTTTACAATTTCAATTCTATAGCAACACTTAAAGTATTTGTACCTAGGTACCTTGTACCTAAGATGGCTTAGAGAGGCGACATTCCAAACTTCCTACTGCACTCGTTTGAATGCACTTGACAATAAAGGCTATTTTAACCTATTTTACTACACTCAACCACACTGCAACATCTCTGCATCCTCCTCACAGCTCACTTTCCAAGCCAGCTTTGTGTCGTTTGCAAATTTGGAGATATTACACTTAGTTCCCTCATCCAAATCATTAATATATATCGTGAATAGTTTGGGTCCTCTTACTGATCCCTGTAATATTCCACTAGTCACTGCTTGCCATTAGGAAACTAAAAACCTGTTTGCTCCTACTCTTTGTTTCCTGTCTGCCAACCACTTCTTTGCCCATTTCAATATACTCCCCTCAATTCTATTTGCTTTAAATTTATCTAATATGTGGGACTTTGTGAAAGGCCTCCTGAAAATTCAAATAAATCATACCTACCAGCTCCTCTTCATGAACTCTACTGGTCACGTCTTCAAAGAATTCTAGTGGTTTTGTCATACTTGATTTTCCTTTTGTCAATACTCACTCTATTCATTCCTGTCACTGTTTACCAAGTGCTCTGCTATTAAATCTTTTATAATGGATTCTAGCATTTTCTGCACTTCTGATGTCAGGTTGACTGGTTGAAAATTCCCAGTTTTCTCTGGCTCCCTTTTTAAATAGAGGTGTTTCATTAACTATCCTTCAACCTGTAGGAACTGATCTAGAATCCAATGAATCTTGGAAGATGACAACTCGTGCATCCATTGTTTCTAGGACACTTCCTGAAGTACTCTGGGATTATCAAGCTCTGGAATTTAACGGCCTCCAATCTCATCAATTTCTCCAACACCATTTCTCTGTGAAGACTAATATTCCTCAGTTCCTCCCTCTCACTATTGCTGTGTCCCCCAACATTCTTGGGATGTTATTTTTGCTGTTCTTTGTGAACACAGAACCAAAGTATGTACTTAATTGGTCAGCCATTTCTTCAGTTCTCATTGTAAATTCCCCTGTTTCTGACAGTAAGGTATCTACATTTGGCTTAATCAATCTTTTCTCTTCGCATACCTATAGAAACATATTGTCAGTCTTTACGTTCCCCTCTTCTCGTACTCTATTTTCTCTACCTTAATCAATTCCTATGTCCTACTTTGTTGAATTCAAAACTCCCCAGGTCGATTGTTTCTTCTGGCCATTTGTATGCCTCTTCCTTTGATATAATACCCCTTCTAACTTCCATGTTTTAGCTGCCTTCCCCCTATTTTATTTTTGTACCAGGCAGGAATGAACAATTGTTGCAGATCACCCATACGCTGTTTGAATGTTTGCCATTGCCTTTCCACTCTCATTCCTTTAAGTAACAATCTATCATAAGCAACTCATGCCTCATGCCATCATCATTTCTTCTATTTAGATTCAGGACCCTAGTCTCAGAATCAATTACATTCCTTTCCATCTTGATGAAGAATTCTGTCATACTATGGTCACTCTTCCCCAAAGAGCCTCACACAGCTAAATTGCTAATTATTCCTTTCTTATTACACAATGCCCAGTCTTGGATGACCTTTCCTATTGTTGGTTTCTGAACATATTGGTCCAGAAAACCATTCTGTAAATACTTCAGGAATCCCTCCTGTATGGTATTGTTATTGATTTGACTTACCCAATCTATATGCAGATTCAAGGCACCCATTTATTTTATTGTACTTGCCTTCAACCCCTAACTTGCAGGTGAAGCACTCTGTTCTGCCTACTTCTGTTTTGGCAAAATTAATAGCTTGCGTAAATATGGCCATTGCTTCTTTGTCACTGAGTTAATTTCCTGGAATTTATCACATTGCCCGTTTGCAGGAAGCATCATCATTGTAATGGCTGTAGCAGGTCAAAGAAAAAATAAATCAAAATCAAAAATAAATAAAACAAGTCAACAAGCTTCAATTAAATCCAACACAACTGCAAACCTCACTGATGATGAAAATGATATTGGTGCAGTGATTAGCACTGCTGCCTCACAGCACCAGGAACCTGGGTTTGATTCCAGAGTTGGGTCCTGTCTGTGTAGAGTTTGCATGTTCTCTCTGTGGCTTCCACCAGTTGTTCTGGATTCTTCCCACTGTCCAAAGATGTGCAGGTTAGGTAGGTTGGCCATGGGAAATGTGGGCTTACAGGGATGATTTGGGTCCAGATGGGATGCTTTTTGAGGGAGAGTGTGGCTTGATGGGCCAAATGACCTCTTTCAGCATAGTAAGGATTCTATCTCCACCATTAGTAATAGCAACTGGTGGGGCCAGGATGTCTGTCGTTGGAAGGATTCTGGCTAGAGGCTAAATATTTCCAGAGGACAAAGATTTCAGATGATAGGCAACAGAATAAGTCCACAATAATTTTTTTATGCAGCAAGTTGTTGTCATCTGGAAGGTACTGTCTTTAAGGGTTACAAGCCAATTCAGTCATGGAACGAATACCGGAAGGGACATTAATTGCAGAACTATAGGTCAGAGCTGGGAAGTGGGTCAAATTGGGAAAACTCATTCAAAGAGTTGGCACAGATGAATTGGGGCAAATGGCCTCTTTCAATATTGTATTATTTTATAGTTCTGTCATAGTGTCATAGAGCCATACAGCACAGAAAGAGACTCTTTGGTCCAACCCAGTCCATGCTGAACCTAATCCTAAACTAAACTAGTCCCACCCGCCTGCTCCTGGTCCATATCCCTCCAAACCTTTCCTATTATGTATCCATCCAAATGTCTTTTAAACATTGTAATTGTACCCACATCCACTCCTTCCTCAGGAAGTTCATCCTGCATGCCAACCATCCTCTGTGTAAAAAAATTGCCTCTTATGTCTTTTTTAAATGTTTCTCCTCTCACCTTAAAAATGTACTCCCTAGTCTTGAAATTACTCATCTTAGGGAAAAGACAACTACCATCAAATTTATCTATACCTCTCATTATTTTATAAACTTCTCAAGGAAAGGATGAACAATGAGTATTAATGATGGGTCTATGAGGAGAAAATAGGTCAACTTTGCTGAGAGCAACATGATACAAGCAAGATATGGGGTGGGGGGATTGTGATCAAAGTTCATGGCCTGAAGTTGTTGAACACAATGTTGAGTCCTGACGGCTGTGAAGTGCTGAAGCAGAAAATGAGGCCATCAGTTTGTGTTGGACTTCACTGGAACAATACTGCAGTTGGACAGATATGTTTGCACAAGAGCAAGATAATCTATTGAAATAGTAAATGATTGGAATAATGAGGTCATTCTTGAGAAATGAATGGGTGTGGTTCGCAAAGCAATCATCCACTCAGCCTGCTCTGGGCATTCTTACTATTTGTTCCATCTTCTCACTCTTTCAACAGCATAAACACCTTCAGTTTTCCAGACCCCTTCACTTATGGATACGATTCATCAAAGAATCCCTACAGTGTGGAAACAGGCCATTCAGCCCAACAAGTCCACACCAGCCCTCTGAAGAGTGTCTCACCCAGATCCACCACCCAATCCACCCCACATTTACCACGGCTAATCCACCTAGCCTGTACATCCCTGAACACTGCATACATTTTTGGCACAGCCAATCCACATAGCCTGCACATCTTTGGACTGTGAGAGGAAACCAGAGCACCCAGAGGAAACTGATGCAGATACAAGGAGAATGTGCAAACTCCACACAGACTGTCGCCCGAAGCTGGAATCAAACCTGGAACCCTTGACACTGTGAGGCAGCTGTGCTAATCACTGAGCCATTGTGTTACACTGGATTCGTTTTGAGGCTGGAATACAAGTTGCTCAAAGTCAAAGAGTCATAGAGATATACAATATAGAGAATGACAGATTTCTCTTGTAAATGATTATAATTTGAACAATTGCTCTTTGCTTCTTTTGTCGTGGTTTCACAAATCCTTCACTGATAGATATTTATCTCCTCGATACAAGCAGGTGGTATTTGCAGTTACCCTAATCGACTGAAACCCAATTAACTTGATATGTTGGATAGTCTGAACAGTGTACTTTTTGATGTGTTATTTTTAAAGGTATTAATTTTGACTCCTTCCTCTGTGGTTTCCTTACATCATATGCAATCTCCAGCTGACACAGGCCCAATGACCTTCACGACGTTGCCAGTGTTACTTTTAACTGGACAGTACATGTTGTACTATGTGGTGGCTTTCTTTTCTCCCAAGAGGCTGATCCTTTTCCCCTGATGAAATGGCCTTTACCTCTCTGTGAGATCAAGAATTATGTGGGGAATTACTGGAATGAACCACTTCCTACTAAGTAACACAAAATATTGGAATCACTCTAACAGTGAGTCTTAAAGCATTCCTGAGAAAATGCCAGAAATCACCAAAGTAAATGAAATAATTTGTGATATTCCACTTATCGGGTTTTGGTGAGAACTTCAAAAAAAGAAATATATTACAACAAGGTGTTTAGTGTAATTTCCATAATTGACTAATTGGGATAAATGTTTTTGACGGAGTCTGAAATGGCATTTTGCCACTGGTGCCCAGCTACCAGACCACTGCCAGCGCGGCTGTTCAAGACTGCTCCCAAGAGCTACCAGCTCGGTCAACTGCTCAATAATCTTAGCACCACCTCCACTTTTAGATGTAGCCATTGCTGCAGCTTCAGGACATTGGGGTGTTCTCGAACTAATGGGAAGGTCCGACAGAGAGAGTCCAGAGATGGGGAAGAGGGTGAGTTGGTGGTATTTATCGTGGGAGCACCTTGAGCATTAAGTTAGGACAGGAGCCATAGTTGTTGGGGTCCCTTTTTGAATCATGGAGTTCCATCAAAGAGGACCCCCACCCCAAACCCAGGAACCTGTTGAGAAGTGGTTAGAGTGGGGCATGAAGCATCTCTGAATTGAGCCATCAATTGGCTCAACTGGGCACAGGCAGAAAATCATTTTACAAAAGCTCCTGCCATTGAAAAGTTGCCTACAATTCAACTCCACTATATCAAAAGATACTTAGTTTCAAGTTATATCATTAACTGTGTTGCCATTTTGTTTCAAACATTCAGGGCCAGGCTGTTTTTCAAAGCAGTAATTGAGGTTCATAATTCACGTTGCTTTTTAACTCCTTGTTCAGAATAATTTGCAAGATTATAATTGACCTCCATACAATGGGGAAAAATTAAAGTGACAAACCTCATGTTATTTGTGTGGGGTGGGTGTCAAGTCAAGTGCAGTTTGTGGTATTTGGAGGTGGCTGAAGTGATAGGTGTCAACTTTAACTCACGAATAGCATTCTCACTTCTAAAGGTGGTGTGTTCAAGCCCCGATCCAGAGAACAGAATCTAAGTAGCTTTGAGAGATGCTTTAAAATGGATGATCGTTTGCGAAAGAGCAGATCATTAAAACTTAAAATCTTGGCATTTAGCAGGTATTTTCCTATGCCGTACACCACATGAGTTTATCCCTCAGTTGGCAAACCAGTGTGCCAAGTCAGATATGATTGCATGGTGACATTTTTAAAGTGGAAGCAATGCAGAGAAAACAAAACGTTGATAGAGTGAGATGAAATAAGCACAATGGGAGGAGGTTCATGCAGAATGGAAACAGTGTTTGGGCCAAATGGCCTGTTTTCAGTCTCTGTAAGTGAGTATATCGATGCTGCTGAACTCAATAGGGAACTTCGTGCAGTACATTTAAACTCTGGGTTTGTGCTGAATTAACTGATCTCAATTGAGGTGGCACGAGGAGTATTGAAATGGGCCTTAGTTATCCTGAGTTAGTGTTAGTGATTGCATTCCAACAACATTTGCTACATATGAACGTATGTATGTTCATATGCAGCAAATGTTGTTGGAATGTGGTATATGTATGTGGAGCAGAATTGACTTGGATGTCACAGCTGAATGGTTTAAATGCTCAATGTATTAGCTCATTGAGAATGTCCAGTTACCTCTGTGCCTAAAGAAGGTGGCTTCTAAGGAGCAATTGTTCTGTGTTGGTAACATAAAACGGGCTCATAGTTGATTGACAATCTGTTTTAACTTGCGACACAAGCGAAAACATTCACTGTCTGTTTTGCACCACTAGCACGAACCAATTCCATGTCCTTCTGTGGGTCAGGACTTTTAACAGATGCTCCCAATCAGAGAGCTGGCAATTCCACCTAGAGCGATGGGTACTGCTAAGGTGGCTTGGGGTTCAGGAAGGTGCTTCTGTTTGGAGGCAGCCTCAGAGAAGCATGGCAAAATATTTACATTCAGTGAGACCAAGCAGGCAGGTTCCCTGGCTTGTCTGTGGGGTATGGGGGCCATGGTTTTCCTTGCCCAAGGCCCTCTTCACAGGGCATGGAGACTCCAACTCCAATCATCCCACACCCCAGAGTGGTCACCCCTCTGAAACTGGGGAACTGTCCACACAGGGAAAAGACCTGAGGATCTCCTAGTTGGGAAAATCCCCATAACAGGTACTTTAGTTCCTCCTCTTGGCATCTGGTCCCTCTGCTAAAATGTCTCCAACAGTGGAACTGTATTAGGAAGCCCTCCTAACATGCCTCCACAACCCAGCATCCCACACCCTGTAAAATCCTTCCCACTCTGAGCTTTCCAGAAACAATAACTGGATTTGAAGTCCAGAAAGAGAATGTTCAATTAACACTCATGACATTATGGACCGACTCCTGAGGGAATGATGGGAGTTTTGCCTACTGGCTGGGGCTAAATCCGACAGGAGACTCTCGATGCCCCTACTGGATGAGGCCAGTTAAATCATGAGCCAATCAGGTAGTAGAGATCACCGAGTGACCCAGAGTGGAGGCAAGTAACAGCGGTAGGGGATTTGCTTGGGTGGGGGGTTGGGGCAGGTGAATGTTGAAGGGATTCAGCAAGGGCCAGGAATGTACCACCTGCCCAACTCCCAATGCCAGGTCCCCCTATTGTACAGCGTGCCTTGGGAATGAGTGACTCCCCACCCCTCTGCCTGGGAGACAATATGCTGCTGCCCCTTGCTGCTGGTTTAATACTGGCTCCAGCAGGCTGAAACCCAGGATATGGAAGAATGGGAAGGCTTTCAATAGGTTAATTCAGTGGAAGTCAGAGGGTGGTGGGTCTCTCTAACCTTCTACTTGATTAAATGCCCACCCACCCTGTCCACAAATGGCAGAATAGAGAGTAAACTAATCTGTGTTTGCTTTATCAAACCTAATGACCTAATTTTGCTGCAGACCGAACGCATTGTTAATGTATTGGTTATCATATTGCACATTCAAAATGCTATGAACAACCTGTTGCACAGCAAGGTTGGATGATAAAGTGAGTTCCCTTCTATACATGGAGCATGCATATGTGCTGTCTCCCCAGTGTGCTGATCGTGCTATACACTGAGTTAAGATTTTGACATCCCGCAGTGGAAGAAGCAATATGCTGGAGAATTTATTTATGTTTTCTACATCAGTGGCATTTCTTGAATTGGCAAGAATATTTTCGAATTGCGTAACTGAGAACTCATTTTCTCACCAAAAGCAGGCTTGAGAATTGCACAGCTTTTGTTTTGCTAATGAAATGCTTGCTTACTCCTCCCAAGAGGGAGAGAATTATGGTGAAAGCAAGAAGCATAATTATGACTTGAACACTGTATGCCAGCGACTGGGCGTGTCGAGGTTATAGAAGTTTACAATAACAGGAAACAAGAACCTGAATAAAGGACACCATGTTATAGAGAACAGACTGTGATACAATCTGCAGCACATACAACATTGCAGAGTGCAGGAAGTTACAGCTGCTGGCAACAGCATTTTCAAAACCTAATTCATTTGGTACCAGGTGGTTCATTTACTTGAATTCCACCTCTCCCCTACCCCCACCCCCAGTTCCTTCTTTGAAATCTATGTTCTTTAAACACTATTTTTTAAAAAAAATGTGACATCCATCAATGTCTCTCAGGAGAGATTTTTCTCAAGGATGAAATTTAATAGAAGAAAAATTGTTTGACACATTTTAAATCTCAAACAAGATTTGATAATGATTTATCTTTATTGAGAAACTAAGGTTAAGGCCACCAGGGCACTCTTAAAGTAGAAATGTGTAGGAAACTGAGGTAAATTAAGAAGTATTGGTTGGGTGGTGCTAAAGTTGGATTTTTGGTCTGGATTTAATGAAGGCAACAGGGGGTCTTAGTTTTTAGGCTGGCGAGCTGGTGGGAACTTTGTGTCATCTTTTTTAAGAGTGGTTGTGTAGCATTAAGTGCCTCATTAACCAGCAATATCTCTCCCCAGGCATTAAATATTCCGGGGTTGGGAGTCCCTTCTGCTGAGAACTATGGGCTGATCATAGGTTAACAGCTCTTGTGTACTCAGCAGCACCACTGCAAACTGATGACTTCTACCAAAACGACAAGCATCTGAGGCCTTAGACTGAGGAGGGTGAGTGGTGGGGGGGTTGAGATCATGTCCACAAGGGGAGGCGTGGCTTTCAGCAGTCCCTATCTTCCCACTATCAGGTCCCTCAATGACTGAGTGAGAGACTTCCTTTGTTAGAGTCTGCTGCTAGGTTCAAGGCACTTGGAGGATAAGACATTCAAAAATACAAGTATTATTCTGCATGATAAATGTGTTGCACATTAGCGTATAACTTTCCTTATTTTTGCATGGAATAACAGGCAATTGCAGGTAATATTGATTATTTGAATAAAATTGTACAAAGAATTTTTGTCTGTTCCAATATCTGTAAGGTGACATACAACTAACTTAAAATGAAGGCCAACTGGCAGGATGAGTGTCAACGTTGCATACAAACCTTATAAAGAGTCCTCAAAGACGCATTCTTTTAAAGACAAGATGACACATATAACACCAATCACTGCCATCATGTGATGGGAAGATAGCTGCCACCATTCCCTTTTCTGACTGGGTCTACAGGGTGTACTTGGTCTAGACTGGAGAAAGAAACCTCAAAGTAATCTAACGAAAGGAGGCTGTTACCTTAAGCAAAATGCAATTTATTGCATGGTAGTAATCAGGTAAAAGCTACATTAATAAGATAGACAATAACTATGAGGAGATCTAGTTGTAGGCCAGTGCACCATATCACTGGCTTTAGCACTTTCAAAACAAGGAAGGCAGGGCTGAATTTTCAGGTAAAGATATCTCAGCAGTTATTCACCGTTCGCAATGAGGAAGTTTAAATCATTAAAATATACAATGCATGTGGAGCATTAAATTACAGAATGCCTGTACAGCAAATCCCAAAACTCTAAAGTAAACCACTGAGAAAATATTCTTGCTAATAAAGTTTCATAACTACAGATGTTGTATTTAAGGTCTGGAAGGTACCTCAAGTAGCTATAGAATTTGAAGTGGTGTGTGATCACAGTCAGGGAATACAATCATTGACGGTATACAAGCACCTAAATGGGAGCAATCAGTATGGGTTTGGAAAGAATAACTCATGCCTCATAAACCTTCTCAGACAAGGATTAAAGTAATGGATGAGGGCTATCTACTTGGTGCTTTTCACTTGGTTCTTGAGGGCATTCGGTAAGGTTCGATATGCTGCAGATTTTCAAAGAACTCAAAGACAAATAGAGTTGCACTAATTGAAATTTGTCTTGACAAGGAGCATCGAAAAATGACTGGATTAAAATATCCAGTTTTTAAAAAGAATCAAAATGACAGTTGAAAGCTGTGTGGCACACTAGGTTTCTAGTTGTATTGATATCATGGTCACACCATCTGAAGAACACATGCTGTCAGCTAGGGTTGAACAACATGGATCCTCTAGTTAAAATGATATTCCAGAAATCTAGCTTTACTCTTTAGTGGGGTTCAGGAAAATGTTCTAGTTGTGTTGTTTTAAACTTAAACTTAAACAAGTTATAGAATCAAATAATTTTTTTAATCGTCTCCCTACAGTGTGGAAACAGGCCCTTTGGGCCTACAAGTCCACACCGACCCTCCGAAGAGTATCCCACCTGAACCTATTCCCCATTACTCTTCATTTACCTCTAACCTACACATCCCTGAACACTATGCACAATTTAGCATGGCCAATTCACCTAACCTGCACATCTTTGGACTGTGGGAAGAAACCAGAGCACCTGGAGGAAACCCAGGCAGATACAGAGAGAATATGCAAACTCCACACAGACAGTCACCCAAGACTGGAATCGCACCTTGGTCTCTGGCATTGTGAGGCAGCAGTGCTAACCACTGAGCCAATAACTTAGTAAGAGTCCTGAACTGGGCAAACGTGTGTGACCTATGGATAAAATTGGCTTAACCCTAATTGCTCAATTGGTAAAGGTATTGTGTAAATGAACTATGGATACCACAAAGTTTAGACTTCAGTCCCAGTCTGTGCTGAGGTAACTAGTTTTAATTATGTAGCAGTAGGATCACGATGGTTAGTATTTTGCATGTGCCTTGCATTGAAGAGAGTTTGCTTTACATGACTCAATGTGATGTTTGTTTACACTATTGTTAATCTTCTTGACAGACAGTCTATTTCAGAGTTGTACACATAGACATCAGTTGTTTGCATCAAAACTTATAGTGTATTTTACTATTTTAAACAAACTAACCTAAAATAATGATCCCTGGTGAACGATTAATGATTGGGCCATTATTATTAACATTGCACGATGAACAGTGGTGGAAAACACAGTGCTGATAAGATCTATCATGTTCGAATAGACAGCAACAAGTTAATCTACCCATAGAATATGTGTTTCACAGTCCTACATCATCCTCTGGTGCATGAGACAACCCTCAATTCCTTTGTTCGTCACAACATGGAGAAAGTGAAAATGTAAGTTGCTGGTAAGCAGACAAATCCCTATTCAGAGACCTTACTTGAGAAATGTAAGTGATCAGGGTGCGATAACAAGCAGAGAGAGATCAATATATTGTCAAAATGTTCACAAAATTCCTGTGTTTGAACTGAGGTATTTAAAATGTATTTAAAATGTTTTTAAAAGTATTTAAAATGTTTTAGGAGCATTCATAGCTGTAGATTCTAGATTTGGGTATATCTAGTGCAGACAAAACAAGCCATGAAATTTGGAGATGAAGTTCAACAAAGATGTAACAAGTCAGCATGAACAGCTGAAGGGATAAATGATCCCCAAGAGATATAGACTACAAATAGAAGATCAACTCAGAGTCAATTAAAATTCCCTATTCATTGACTAAAGTTCATGTGATGTGGACACTGATCGACAGAATCTGTAGACAATTCATGTACAGATACAGAGAAAAGGACTTGTGTGATTTTTCAGATCTGGGGAGCTAGATAACAGAATTGTTGCATTGGTATTTGAATCTATCTCCTTGGAAACTATTCAGAAGATTTACTGAACAAACCTGTGACTTTTAGTATTGATCAGCCACCAAACGATCCTCATTGATTGGCAAAGCATACATATCCTAAGTACAAAGTTGATGGTTGAAAGAATCATTATAACAGCCAAATATAGTAAAATAAGTGCGAAGTGTGGCCTTCCGTATAAATCAAGGAAAGGTCCGGCTAACAATCATGTTACAAGGCATGTGGCAGAAAAGGCCAATGGCAGAGGCAGTTCACTTTTCAGTAGAGGGTGATGTAGCCACAAAGAGCCATACATTGACCTCAAACAGATCACGCACATGGAGTACCAGCTGGTCACAGGAATTACCATCCAGTATCCCACCAAAGGCATGCACATGAAGTGATCAACAAGCTAGAACTGAAGATGCACACATGAGACAAAGAGTGGCGTCACGTTCATGGAAAACATTAATGCCACCACTATCTGCCATTTACAAAATTCAAGTGATCTGTCCTTTGAAAATGTTGCCTGTCAGCTCAGTTTTACACTGCAGCAAGTGCCAATATACTTCCCTCTAAATTCTAAGACACACGTGCACATAGGCATGGGAAGCCAGCAAGAAACCTATGAATATAAAACTTCCAGTACTCAACGGTTCATCAATTCTCTGTGGAGTACCAGTAATGCTGAGTGCAAGAACAATCAGGGGAGAAAGTGAGGACTGCAGATGCTGGAGATCAGAATCAAAAAGTGTGGTGTTGGAAAAGCATAGTTGGTCAGGCAGCATCTGAAGAGCAGGAGAGTCGACATTTTGAGCATAAGCCATTCATTAACATTCCTGATAAAGAGCCTATGCTTGAAACGTCGACTCTCTGCTCCTCGGATGCTGCCTGACTGGCTGTGCTTTTCCAGCACCACAAGCACAATCAACTTGTCTGGATGTTGTGGATGTTCTACTTTGCAGACAATGCTGGACCCGCAACTTTATGACTACCATGACTTTACATTAATCATAAGTTTTGGAAACAGCTAAACATCAGAGAAATTATAGCAGACTAAGGAAGAAACACTTGCAGAACTGAAATCAGAAACAATAAGGGAATACTACTTTGTTCCAAATTAGTGGAACTAAAATCGCAGCTTTCTCCTGTGGTGAGAAACTGAAAATTAAAGGCGAAAAGCGTCAACCACTAGCTCAGGATAAATCCAAACTTGAGAATGTGTCTTTGTGAGAGGAGGTACTCTGCTCAGCTCACAAAGACGAATGAAGAGCTGACAAAGAAAGAAAGGAAACATATAAGGTTTGTATCATTGATCTAAAGTAAAGGGTGCCACTATATGGGAAGATTTGGAGAAACTGATACCTAAAACGATCAGACTCAGCAGGAGCAATTACAGAAACATTGACTTGTGGTTCAAAACAATGATACAGAAAATGACAGACCTACAAAAACAGTTTGTGATGCTAAGCACTTAAACAAGAATTTGCAAATCACTTGCAAGGGAATTCTTTCAGAAATAAATGCCAGCAATGACATCCTTTGAAATAACTCAAGCATGACATAAAGGAAACCAAACAACCACTGATGAAGAAAGTCGGAAACCAGGCTTCAAACAAAACACAAAGGATAAACAGCTAGAGTGGTAGGGCAGTTATTATAACAACCTATGGAGGAAAAAAACATACTGTACCAACAGGCGATTAAAAGTGCTGCTAAAATTAGCACAATCCCTGGTGTAAAACCAAAAGCTTCAAAATGAACTGGAAGCTCTTGAGGTATAAAACTTGGCTTAATACACCAGGACAAGCAAATTCTGGAATAACAACTGCATTTCATGAGAAAAAAACTTGACAGCAGCTCCAGACAAAGACATCTTGTGATAGTGAATCAGCAAATTACCTATATGTTATAATACTCATAAATCTCACTTGTTAATGTTAATATTTACATTTTCTTGAAAAAGGGAGGAGAATATTGTCGGTGTACCTTGCCATTAAAAGATTTTGTCTTAACTTACTCCATGTGCTGTGTGTATGTTTTGACTTCCTGACAATTGATCAACTTTGGGTTTGCAAGTTGCACACACATAGACTGGCTGTCTGCTGTAATATCTGCTTCGGAATTTGTAATTTGCTTTACTTTTTTTAAAAAAAAGTCAACTGAGTTAATTGCTGCCTAATGAATGATTTTGTTTTCGACCATTATCACTCACATGACAGTTGGCATGCATGCATATATATGGCCTGGTAAGAAGCTGTGTAGTTTGGAATTTATTTATCTGTACAGAATAATTTCTTGCAAACCTGGAAGAAATTTCCAGATTTAGATTTAGATTTTAGATTTTATTGTCACGTGTACTTAAGCACAGAAGTGCAGGAGTACAGTGAAAAGTGCATAATATCACCACATATGGCACCATCTTAGGTACCCAGGTACCTAGGTACAAAAAAACTTTGGCACAAAGTAGTAAGAGAAATGAGAGTTTAAAAGCTAAGCTTTACTTCATAGAATCGTAGAAAAATAAAGAAAAAGGATCAAAAAGATGTTGTGAAACTTGAAAGAGTCTAGAAAAGATTTACAAGGATGTTGCCAGGGTTGGAGGATTTGAGCTATAGGGAGAGGCTGAACAGGTTGGGACTGTTTTCCCTGGAGCATCAGAGGCTGAGGGGTGACCTTATAGAAGTTTACAAAATTATGAGGGGCATGAATAGGATAAATAGACAAAGTCTTTTCCCTGAGATGGGGGAGTCCAGAACTTGAGGGCATAGGTTTAGAGTGAGAGGGGAAAGATATAAAAGGGACCTAAGGGGCAACTTTTCACACAGAGGGTTGTACGTGTATGGAATGGTCTGCCAGAGGAAGTAGTGGGGGCTGGTTCAATTGCAATATTTAAAAGGCATTTGGATGGTATATGAATAGGGAGGTTTGGAAGGATGTGGGTCGGGTGCTGGCAGGTGGGACTAGATTGGGTTGGGATATCTGGTCGGTATGGACGAGTTGGACCAAAGGGTCTGTTTCCATGCTGTACATCTCTATGACTCTAAGTCTTTTGTAGTTTAAATGAGGAAAATAAAGTAATAAGTTAAAAGTTCACTGGTCTCTGATGAGTCCGCCAGTTATCTTGCTGTGTTGTCTGTTCTTGACATTGCCACCACAAATAGTTTCGCTGCTGCTGAAACTGCCACTTCCCCAATCTCCAATAAAATTCCTGATGAAGGGTTTTTGCCCGAAATGTCAATTCTCCTGCCCCTCAGATGCTGTCTGACCTGCTGTGCTTTTTCAGCACCAGACTCTCAATTCTGATCTCCAGCATCTGCAGTCCTCACTTCCTCCTACATCTCCAATCTCCCCCAGTGCCTCGGGAACAGGCTTGGCAAGATCCATTTGCACATTGAGCCGAGACACCAGAATAAGGAGGACATTGCATCAGATAAACATGTGTTAGGGTTCGACAAGGCAGAGGCTACAGTCAAGGGAAAAGTCTTTTCTGACCTGGTTAGAGAAGTGCAGAAGCAAGTGTGAGTTAGAAGCCACATGGAGCTGGCAGTTACACTTCTTCAGGTCCTGATCAAGTATAGGAGCAGCCTGAATTAGAGGATCACCATTGGACATCTGAGGCTGCATGGTTAAAGTTAAAATCCTTGGTAGATGGGGGAGAATCTTGACAAAAATCAATGGTGCTGCTGCAGGCTGAAAAAGCTAGAATGTATTGTAACCCAAAGTGTACATTGGTACCACAGTGGGCAGATACCATGAGACTTTGCTGCAGTAAGGGAATTCAAAGACCATAATAATAAGTTCAATCGAAGTCACGGCACCGGGAATGTTGTGAAGCCAAAATTAAAGCAATAAAAACACAATTTAGAAGTCTAAGCAGACAGGGTCCAACAAAAAAACAAAGGGAGGAGATAAATGACGTCACAATAAGATCAACAGATTCATAATTGAAAGCATGGTTATGTTGAGAAGAATTTACTAAGGCTGCAGAAACCAGATTCTTTCAGAGAAGCCATTAAAGCAAATGGGATTTTTAAAATAAAGTTGTAAGGTAAAGGGCATGATTAGAATTGCTGCGGAGAGTTCAAATCAAACAGGGAAAGCTGTTAAGATAATAGATTCACCTATACAATCATAAACAGCAGAATTTATTTGGTAAAGTCAGGGAAAAAGATGGGAATGCTTTTAGACTATGAAAGGTGGGACAACTTTACTTGTGAGAGAGCAGGTGACCTCCATTTTGGCTGCAGAAGGTAAGAAATTCAATTTTGGTTGAACAAATGTAGGAAATCCCTCCCATAAGCAGCGCAGGAAATGAGCATTGGTATAATGCAAAATTAAAGGCCTTTAAAGTAATGAGAACAAAGCAGCATTGATAAACTGTAGAATTGAAAGGCTTTACATAAGAGGAATAAATAATCACACTTGAAAGAAATAGCAACAGAAATAATATTGCCAGAAATTTTTTTTTCAGAAATTCACACTTCCACATCCACATGGGGACTATAGCTGATGATGTTATTGCTTTCCAAGGCATAAAATAAGGTACACAGACACGTGTGATGAAGTTCTCCACAAGTTTTTGACAATTACTTTAATCTGAGAATAAATACAATTCTTGGAAGAGCAAGATTAACTGAAGAGTAGAGCATCTGGAGAATCCATAGATAATTCCCATTTTTCTGCTCTTCAGATTGGTGGAAAATCAGTCTTTAGAGCTTCAAAGTCAGAAATTACATAAGTCAAAGTTGTTGTTGGAATTACTGATGAGTTTCTTTCAGATTTATTACAGCTGAAAGAAGGTTTAACTTTGCAAAAGAAAACTTGCAGCTGAAGTTGGAAACAGAAATCAGAAATAACCACAGAGGGTAAGATGAAGCCTATTGCAGGACAGCAACATAATTTGTTCAATTTATAAGGTATAAACACACTAAAGGCATGTGTAGCAATTTAACACATAGAACAGCATTGACAGCAGATAGTGAGTCATTGTCTGGGCTTTGGAATGTCTCATTAAAAAAAGACTATCGTATATATGAAACAACAGGTTACTTGCAGAAGTGCAGAAGTAGGATACAGTTACAGAGAAGCAGAAAGTCAAATTGTTATTCATGGAAAAATGGGAATGAAATAAAACAACTTGGAATAACACAGCCTTCCAACAGGTTCCTAGGGAGAATTTGTGAACCAACCATTCATTTTGACAAGAAACAGTTTATGTCAATGGGCATCTCACTCATATTAAGCTTGAAACAAAGGCAGGTGTCACTATTTTGTTAACTTGTCTACCATGGGAGTGGAAACAGAGGTTATATTGACATCAGTAAATCTACATGGTCCAGGAGGTATGGATGTCAAAATTAAAAGAATGCCAGCAAATCTGGAATTCAAGGGATGTCAGTGCAAATTTAAATTTACTTCACAATTGAGATAACTCCCTTTTGAGCAGAAATACATTTTTGACCTTAGCCTGATTTAAGTAAGAGAAAGATGTTCAACTAGTTATATGGAATAAGACAAACAATAGCCAGTTATGGTGAGCCTGTTCAATGTAATGCCAGTCGGGCAAAAACAGGTTTATAGAGCTCCCAGGTATGGAACCTCAGGTGGAAGAAATATATGTTATTGAGCAAGCAATTGTTTATCAACAGGCCTAGAGACAACATGTAGATTTTTCTTCTCATTTATTAATGGGATGTAGACATTACTGTTAGGCCAACATTAATTGCCTGACCATAACTGATGTTGAGAAGGTGCTGATGAACTGATTTCTTGAATCATTCCAGACAATGTTCTGTAGGTACAACCACAATGCTGTCAGGGACAGAGTTCCAGGATTTTTGCATAGTGACAATGAAGGAATGGTTATATAGTTCCGAGTCAGGATGAGTGTGTAGTTTTGAGAATAGCTTGCAAGTGGTGGTGGTGGTGATGGTGTCCCATGTGCCTAATCCCCTTGTCTTGCTTGGTGGTACAAGTCATGGGTTTGGAAGGTGGAGTTTATAGAAGGTGAGTTGTTGCAGTGTATTTGTAGATTGTAGACAAAGGTTTCACTCTGGTGGAATTTAAAGGATAGCCAGAATCCTCTGAGATAACCTTTGTTGGCCCCACAGAATTATTTCATATGGTCAATGAGATGGAAATCTGCAAATATATAAGGTTGTCAGAAATGTTTATCATACCTATTAACACAGAAAAAAGTCTAGATTATACAACTGAGCAAAATTTGTAATAATTTACAAATTATGAGAAAAATATTGAGCAGCATGATCCATTTGAGCTCACTGACAGATCTTGAACAGACAGCAACACAGCCTGATGAATAAATCATTATGATAGATTCCAATTTGATGTCAGATGATAAGACAACACATGTCCAAGCGGAACATTTCAATGCTTCATTTTCCAAATAAGTATTAGTAGTACCAGTGACAGAGGTCACACCCCCAGGTAAGCAGCAACTCTCAAATAAAAATACTCAGGAAATGAACATGGTGGGCTCACCAGTAAAGCAAATATCCAGAATGACTGTAAGAATCCAACATCATCAACAAATTGAAACACAGCGTCTACATATTTTAACATTAGTTGGCTGGTGGTTGAAAATAAAGGTTTGCTTAGGCAGGTTGAAGATGAGCTACACAAAACTCCCTGGAAGGACCGCCACTGTGGTAGGACAACCAGTACCCACAGGTTCAGGACATGCTCAAGAAAGAACTACCCAGCACAGAGATCCAGAATGCAGTCAAGAAGACATTGTCCGACTTAGAAATCTATAACATTGCAGAAAAGAAAATCAGGGGATTTATCAGGGCAGCTGTCTTCAGTGAAGGAAATTCATGAGATAAATGATGCCGCCGGATGATGGTATGTGACAATTGCCCTCTTCAGCCAGGGAAGAGTTCCTTCTGTGCAGAAAATTCAGGAGTATACAGGTGTTCTAGATGAGGTAATGGTCCAAATGCCAGGTCAAGCAGGAATGACACCCTTCACAAAAAACATCATATGGTCCAAAACCCAAGCAAGGTCTATAAGCTAAAGACTTACCATTCCTCCTAGTCTGACGAGAATGCAATCTCGGGAACCTGTGAAATTAAATGTGGGGGCAGGGAGTTGGTGTGGTGTTAAATGTAATTATAGTATATACAGTACATGAATGTGTATATGTAAATTATGGAAAAATACAGCACATAGGCTGCAGCGATGCAAGAAGGCAGTACACCACCACCTCCTCAGGGGCAACTAGGGATGGCCAATAAATGCTGGCCCTGCAACAATGCTCATGTCCACGAGGAAAATAAAGAATTAGCATGGGGAAGATGGGCCTGAAAGGGTTAATACTGAAGCCTACAGAAGATTAAGCTCCAATCAATCTGATGATGCCATAAGGAGGGGAAAGGCAGACAGTTCTGGTCTTGAGGAAGACAGGCTTACCATCATGCTCCCTAGTAATCTTTATAAGTTATATATTGTGCAAAAAACTAAGAACCTCTTATTGTCAGTCTAGCTAATGGTTTTGATCTACCAGTTTTGATCAAAAAAACCTTATAGATCCAATGAGAAAAGGAGGTGGTAGTAACGATCTACCCAACCACGTTTGCAGTGGTAGGCAATGTATGCTCATTGAACAATAATCACCGGTGCAAGTACTAGTGCCAAAAATGTATATGTCGATGCTCACAAGTAAAGTAATGGTGTCAATGCAGTCCTTACAAATTTGCTTAAGCTGTCAGAACTCTCAAGAAGATGGCCATTTCAGTTAAGTCCTAGTTGATACGCTGTCATTCATAGGACTCTTTGGCAACAACAGTCAACCCCTCCGAGCAATTAATTTCTTATCAGTATCTTTGTTCAAATTAATTCTGGTCTCCCTCCTATCGGATGGATGTGAAACTTGAAAGGGTTCAGAAAAGATTTACAAGGATGTTGCCAGAGTTGGAGGATTTGAGCTATAGGGAGAGGCTGAACAGGCTGGGGCTGTTTTCCCTGGAGCATTGGAGGCTGAGGGGTGACCTTATCAAGGTTTATAAAATCAAGAGGGGTATGGATAGGATAAATAGACAAAGCCTTTTCCCTGGGGTGAGGGAGTCCAGAACTAGAGGGCATAGATTTAGGATGAGAGGGGAAAGATATAAAAGGGACCTAAGAGGCAACCTTTTCACTCAGAGGGTGGTGCATGTATGGAATGAGCTGCCAGAGGAAGTGGTGAAGGCTGATATAATTACGACATTTAAAAGACATTTGGATGGTTATTTGAATAGGAAGAGTTTAGAGGGATATGGGCCAAGTGCTGGCAAATGGGATGAGATTAGGTTAGGATATCTGGTCAGTATGGAAAAGTAGGGCCAAAAGGTCTGTTTCCATGCTGTACATCCTGTGACTCTATGACTTTATTTTGGATCCGAATTTTAAAACTGACAGCATGTATGGTGATCAGATATACATATCTGGCCTGCAATGAGTTGCTCATGTTTTTATATTCTAAACTAATTGCTTTGTAAAAATTTCCATGCAGTCAATTTAAACATTCATTCAGAAAAGTAATGTAAGCAAAGTCAGTGAAGACGCAAATATTACACAAAGGACAGATAATTTGATTTTTAATTAATGGATGCTTTATCATGAAAGAAAGACTTACATGTTTGGGGTGGCATAGTGGCTCAGTGGTTAGCACTGCTGCGTCACAGCGCCAGGGACCTGGGTTCGATTCCAGCCTTGGGTGACTGTCTGTATGGAGTTTGCACATTCTCCCTGTGTCTGCATGGGTTTCCTCTAGGTGCTCCGGTATCTTCTCACAGTCCACAGATGTGCTGGTTAGGTGAATTGGTTATGCTTAAAAAATGACCCATAATTTGTATTCAAGGGTGTGTATTTCTGGGATAAATGCAGAGTAGTAGGGGAATGGGTCTGATGGGTTACTCTTTGGAGGGTTGGTGTCGACTTGTTGAGCCAGATGGCCTGTTTCTACACTGTAGGGAATCTGAATGTAGCACCCTCCACACCCTCAGGATGTCTCAAGTACTTCACTATCAGTGATGTGGGAAGCATGCAATTTGATCCCATTGACAGTAAGCAAGTAAGCGGACGGATTAATTGTTACAGATAAAATCAAAATACTGGAAATTTGAAATCAAACCAGAAATTGTTCCAGAAGCTTAGCAGGTCTGACAGCATCTGTGGAGAGAAGCAGAGATAACATTTCAAGTCCAGTGATTCTTCTCTGGAACAATTTTCCACTGATGCTGCCAATAAAATGTACTTATTTGGATTGTTTGTATTTCATATGTTTTAGGTTTTTGATTGAGGAGTAAATGTCAGCCAAGATATGAGGAGTTTTCCATACTCCTTTCCCTTTCTATGTTAAATTTTGTTTACAATAGCTGTTGAACTGAGTTAGAATCCAATTATCTGTTTTGTTCTGTTTGGGTTTGCGCTTATGTCTCTAAAAGATGATACATCGTCCAATGCTAATTGTGTTAACACAAATGGATCCTAAATAAGTAACAGTGGTTGTCATATGTTAAATTGCTTTTGCGGTAAAAAGGTTAAGATGCATGGAGCATACTGCTGCCAAATATCAATACTAAAATATGTTTATATTTCTTATTAAACTGCGTAAAATTTAATTTGTGTAAGGTTTTAGAGCTTACATTGGTTTCAGACTAAGGTTTCATATTTTGTTGTAGAAACTTAGAATAAGCCCTATTTCTTTTTCAACTGACAATCAAATTTCTACTTTTCGAATCTGAGTTTGCTTGTATTAGTAAATATATGTTTTCACCTCTGTTTCTCCTCAAGTTAAAAGAATTCAACAGGATATTAAGAGATTTAAAGGAAATCCTGGTTAACCAACAGCTAAATGAAAAATGACTACGTTTAAATTTTAGAGTTAGGCATTTAAAGTCTAAAACTTGCAATCAAGTTTCAAAAAGTGAACTAGTATGAATCTCTTTGCATGTTTGAAAGTTTCTAGCCAAAAAGTAGCCAAATTTCAGTTATGAAACATTTCAAACTGTATAAACATTTATTTCAAACAAGCTATCACTGCTGCATATGTACATAATGATTCATTTTGTTAATTTAGCCAAATTGGCAAAGATTAATTACACTGTGCTTTGTTAGCTAGATTGGGAAAAAAGCCAAAGGGCATGATGGCTGATAGCCAGGGCAAATGTAAAATTTATTGCTTTCAAGATAAAACATAAAACCATGTGGATTAAAAGATGACAAACACACCTAATTGGATTTCACAATAAATCCATATAGCCTTTATTGAGAAATGTACAATCCCCAGTACAGACGATTTTGAGCCTGAAACAACATAATTTAAGAGCAAAGGGTAACATTTTAATGAATTCCATAGAGAATCCTTCTTCTTGTCAGTGCGATTGTATTTTCATTATGTGTTCCTGAAATGCTTGAGAACATTAAAGATGGCAAGATTAAGCTGCACATAAACTGGAACAGGAATGGAATTTTCCATTGCTCTGAGCCCAGACATACAAAAAAAACCCCTCACTAATTAGGGCTAAACTGTAGTTCAGCTGTTTATTCTTAAAATGTATTTTTACAGTTGTTTGTAATTTACTGATTAAACTGTCCTGGTTGCTTTAAAATTTGTCTTTGTAGAGTCCAATCTGATTTCTGTTGTAACTGTTTACAATACGGGTCAAAGTTCTTCTAATCTATTGACTTCCAGCTCAGAAGGAGTGGCATCTGTTGCATTGTTTGTCTTGCTTGCTTTATAGGATTATTGGACTGGTATTATTATTATTTTCTTGCACTGTGATTAAAATATGCCTTATTTTCTGTTGCTGCTAGCAAAAAAACTTCATTTCTTCCCCCCTCCCTGAATGGTTATGAAGTTTCCTGACATGCTGGCCAGCATAGATATAAGGATCTCAGTGGAACAAATACTTCATTTAGGTGTATCATTCACTCAAGTCTCTGTCTGCTACTCTATTTCCTCATTTTTGTTCATGTTTATTCCCAATATACATTCCACTTCTCCACTATGTGATCTGTTGTTAAGGTGCACACCGGGTGCCCTCGAATTTCCCCCCTTTATTCCCCTATGACGACTTGTTTGAAATCATTGTAATTCCTTCTTTGTCACCTCTTTAAAATATGGCGTGTTCTTTAGTGTGTGCTAAATCAAAATGATGACCCTCACTTATGTTAGGGTTTGTTAACTAATATAAGTAAAAATGGATTGATGGTTATGTCTAATGGCTTAAAGGTCATTTTTGTCATTAACCGAATGCTTCACTGTGAAGTTACATCAATGAAAACTGGATAATTCAAATGTTAAAAAAATGTGCTGGAGAAATTCAGCACGTCTGTGGAGAGAGAAAATGAGTTACATTTCAAGTTCAATAAGACTCTTCTTCAACTTGAAACAATTGGCAGAACCCTGTTTTTTGAGAGTAAATATGGGGACAGGCCTAAAGGGTGGGATGGGTTCGTAAGGTTTTTAATGTATCTCTCAGCTATAGCATGTGCCAGTATCTTCTTGGCTCCAACATCTGGATGCATATTTAAAAATATTCAATCAGCACTTCATTCTCTGCACTCCAGGAGAATCACTTAACCTCTGTTCATCACCTCCCATCCATCTCTGGAGACCAGGAAAAGAGCAGCATCATGCTTTAGTGACACCTCCTCAGAGGTTCTCCTGAAGGCTATCATGGAGAAAAGGGAAGTCTTTTCTTGAGGGATGGCAACAAGATGCCATCCTGACTGACAAAGGCAGCCTGGACAGAAGGGGTTGTGGAGGTCAGTTCCCGTGGGTGCCTCAGGAGAACCTGGCTCCTATGCTGCAAGAAGGTGAATGACCTGTGGACTGTACCACTGTTTACTCAATGTTGCATGTTCAAGAGAGTGAGTTAGAATCATGAAGTTGCCACCCCACAGGATTGGCATGATACAGGAAGTTGGGTACCAGGCATTTCCAGCTGAGGGACCTTGACCAAAACCCCTCCTCCCCCGTCACCCCCTCCCTGCACCCACCAACCCAGCCTCCACTTTCAGTAGGAGAAAGTGAGGATTTCAGATGCTGGAGATCTGAGAGTGTGTGGTGCTGGAAAAGCACAGCAGGTCAGTCAGCGTCTGAGGAGCAGGAGAATCGATGCTCTGGGAATGAGCTCTTCATCAGGAATGAGGCTTGAGGGTCGGGGGCTGAGAGATAAATGGGAGGGGGTGTGGGGTTGGGGAGAAGGTAGGTGAGAATGCGACAGGTAGATGAAGGTGAGGGAGAAGGTGATAGGTTGGAGAGGAGGGTGGAGTGGATAGGTGGGAAAGGTGATGGACAGGTCAGGAAGGCACTGCCGAGTTAGAGGCTTGGGATTGGGATAATGTGAGGGGAGGGGAAATGAGGAAACTGGTGAAATCCACATTGATCTCGTGTGTTTACAGGGTCCCAAGGCGGAATATGAGGCATTCTTCCTCCAGGCTTTGGGTGGTAAGGGTTTGGCGATAGAGGAGCCCCAGGACCTGCATGTCCTTGGCAGAGTGGGAGGGGGAGTTGAAGTGTTCAGTCACAGGACGGTAGGGTTAGTTGGTGCGGAGGTGTTCTCTGAAACAATCCACAAGTTGGCGTCCTGTCTCCTTGATGTCGAGGAAACCACATCAGGTGCAACAGATACAGTTCCTGTCTCCCCGATGTCTCCACTTGCAGTAGCCCCATTTGCACCAGGAGAGGGAGAGGTTTATTGTGCACTAACAAGGAGGAGCAGTAAAGGACAGTTACCTAGGGATTGTTCCCTTAGGAGAGTCCAGAAGTGTCATTCCTCACCATGCCCTTCCTTCCAGGATGCAGGCACCTCCATCAGCCCAACAAGTCCACTCCACTATTCAATATGATCATGGCTGATTACCTATCTCAATACCAAACTCTGTCTCTCACCCCAAACCATTTGACATCTCTGACCTCGAGAAATTAACTACTTCCTTCTTAAATTTACTTAGTGACCTGGTCTCCCCAGCTTTTTGTGGAAGAGAATTCCATAGGTGCACCACCCACTGCTTGAAGAAATTTCTCCTAATCTCAGTTTGAAATGTCCTGTCCAGCATCCTGAGACTGTGACCCTTTGGTTTGGAATTCCCAGAGACAGGAATCGTCATCACTGCATCCAGACTGTCTGGCCCTGCAAGAATTTTATATGTTTTAATGAGATTGCTCTCATTCTTCTAAAGTCCAATGAATACAGAAGCAGTGAAGCCAATCTCTACTCATACAACAAACTTACTATCCCAAAAATCAGTCTGGTGAATTTTCTCTTCACTCCCGCTCAATGTAATAAATGTAATCTGCTGCCACTGTGATGTGATACCTGGATTTGTTAATGGCCACTGCTGTTAACCCACATTTTTCTGCAGTGATGGGCTTTTATCTTCAGCAGGATATTCATGCCTAATGATGTGTTACTTTTGTTAGCCCCTATGACATAAGAATGAGATGTGGGTAATATAATACTGAAGGGTTCAATCGACATTTATTGCAGATCCTGGTATCTACTTATATTACAATCACAGGCACATGCATGTCTAAGTTCAAGATAAACACTTCTGATGTAAACTGTAGCATGTTTCCCTCACTGTGTAATGCTTCAGTAGGATGGAGTCTGAGGCGTTTATACCATCAGGTCACATGCCATAATGTGGCGATGGTAATATGAGCATAATACATACTTGCTGTGAGGCATTATAGAACACCTCTACAGCAACTAAACATTATCTTAGGAAAGGAACCCAAAATTGCACACACCACTCCAAGTGTGGCCTCACCAAGGCCCTGTAAAGCTGCTGCAAGACTTCCTGGCTCCTATGCCAAACCCTTTTGCAATAAAGGGCAAAATATCATCTGCCTTTCCAACTGCTTGCGGCACCTGCATTCTTGTTTTCCTTGCCCGCAGTGCAACAACACCCAGGCTCCTTTTTACCTCAAAATTTCCAAATATATCACCATTTAAATAATAATTAAGTAACAATAAGCCACTTTTGTTTGCCCACTGAAGTGCCACATTTTACTGCAATGAACACTGAAATCACTTTCTGTGGGTGGGTGTCAACACTCTGTTCAACCTGCCCCTTTGCACAGATATTGTACCTTGTACCACAGTCAAAGAACAAAGAGAAATACAGCACAGGAGCAGGCCCTTCAGCCCTCCAGGCCTGTGCTGATCATCAGGCCCTAACTAAACTAAAGAACAAACCTTTTGCCTTTTTGTGGTTTGTATCCTTCTATTCCCTCCCTATTCATGTAACCATCCAGGTACCTCTTAAATGTCACCAACATGCCTGTTTCCACCACCTCTTCTGGCAGTGCGTTCCAGGTTCCTATCACTCTCTGTGTGAAAAACTTCCTTTGCGCATCTCCCTTAAATTTTTCCCATCTCACCTTGAACCTCCTGTGGCTTCTTCCAATCTGTTAAGGCTTCATGTTAAGTTTGTAATTTGCTGGGAACCAGGCATTATATACAAAATATAGAATAGAATCCCTACAGTGTGGAAGTAGGCCATTCGGCATATCGAGTCCACACTGACCCTACAAAGAGCATCCCACTCAGACCCATTCCCCTACCCCTGTAACTCTGCATTTCCCACAGCTAAGCCACCTCGCCAGCACATCCCAAGATGATATGAGCAATTCAGCATGGCCAATCCACCTAACCTACACATCTTCAAATTGTGGGAGGAAACCGGAGCACCCAGAGAAAACCCACGCAGACACGGGGAGAATGTGTAAACTCCACACAGACAGTCGCCCAAGGTAGGCACAAGTAAAGCACTGACTAAGAACCTTTTATTTCAGATGCTCACACCTCCACAGCCAGTATGTGTCTGAGCCCCTGGCTCCGCCCTTGTGAGTTACCTAACCAGATCTCTTAAAGGGGCAGCACCGCAATGACAGATATTACAAACTGTTTACGTTTTCCTTTTAGACTGTCCTGAGGAGTGCTGATCACTGTCATGATCATATGAGCATCATGTGGAGTAGTGCAGAGAGCACGGAAGCTGTCACTCTCTGGAAGGAACATAACAGTCTGGAGCATGGGAACTTAAACTAGATGTCTGGGTTGCGGGAGGTTTATCACTATAGACTAATCCCTCTACATCTCTGTCATAGATGAATTCCCCTTGCAAACTTGGGTTTGCGTCATATAAACACAGCCCACTGTTTGCTTTTGAGCCTTCCCTGACCTTGCTAGTCTCTGTCACTGCTATACCAAAGCATCTAAAGCAAAGACCGTTCCCTCCATGACTACCTGGTCAGGTCCACGCCCCCCTCCAACCCACCCTCCCATCCTGGCACCTTCCCCTGCCACCACAGGAATTGCAAAACCTGCGCCCACACCTCCTCCCTCCCCTCCATCCAAGGCCCTAAAGGAGCCTTCCACATCCATCAAAGTTTTACCTGCACATCCACCAATATCATTTATTGCATCCGTTGCTCCCGATGCGGTCTCCTCTATACTGGGGAGACTGGACGCCTCCTAGCAGAGTGCTTTATGGAACATCTCCGGGACATCCGCACCAATCAACCACACCGCCCTGTGGCCCAACATTTCAACTCCCCCTCCCACTCTGCC
>NC_057718.1:35378403-35384347 GCF_004010195.1 Chiloscyllium plagiosum | reverse complement strand
CCTTCAGGCTCTCTGCCTTTATTCCTGATGAAAGGCTTTTGCCCGAAACGTCGATTTTACTGCTCCTCGGATGCTGCCTGAACTGCTGTGCTCTTCCAGCACCACTAATCCAGAATCTGGTTTCCAGCATCTGCAGTCATTGTTTTTAACCAAAGCATCTAAAGTATGTGTTAAAGTTCAGGAATGGGTTTTAGAATTTAGAACATTCTGACTCAAAGGTCAGAGTGCAACAAGCTGTCTCAAATTGATATGGTCATCGCCAGGGAAATATTTGGCCATTTCTGTTTCATGTTTGTGGTTATCTCTGCCAGGGCTGTCTGTTCACTGGCCTGTCTGAGTTACGATTATGGAGTTTATTAAACAGTTATATTTTGGGACTGCATCTTTAAAATAAAATTGAGGCGGTTCATATCATGTGGATGGTAGTCTGGCTGATGGCAAGTCTGGGTGGCTTGATCAGAGATCAAAGGGAGTCCAGATTGATTTACTGAGAGGAAGGTGGAAGACTTTTACAGTTGGAGACAATGGCAGCAGCCTGTGTATTGATAGTGGACAGAGTATGGAGCTCCAAGGTCTCAGAAACGTATTGAGGATCTTGGGTTGTTGACAGCTATGTTTTGAACTGTTCATTTGCTTCCAAGTTAAAAGACAATTGGGTTCTCAAGGACAGCTGATTGGCATTTATAACTGAATCCAAGGCCTAAGTGCCATGAATGTGGACTCTGAGAGGGGAAGGGACCATAATATCCGTGAAAGCTCACAGGCAAGATTAGTCTACAGATTCCAGAAGGGAAGAATAGCGAGAGGTAGCAAGATGTTGTGACTCAACTTGCAAGAATGTGGGAGAGATCTTACACTAGGATAGATTTTAAAAAGTAGATGATAGGAACATTCAGTATGTCAGGCGGTATTTCTGGGAAAAGAAACAATCAACATTTCAGGTTAATGTTCTTTTATTAAAACCGGAAAAAGTTTAAGATTGTTACAACCAGACCGCAGGTAAGATTCCCCAAGTTATTCCAGTTACAGGTAGATACCCAAATCATTCACCTCCCAGCCGAAGACACATGAACTGGCTCTTCGGCTTTATTCACCCATCCCTCTTTGATTGGTCACAACATGTTTCATTTAAAAAGGACCACTTTCTTCAGGATACCTTTCTCCCAGACCGCATGAATTTATGTTTTGAAACGAGACAAGCCAATCAGGCTTTTTTGAGTGAACAACAGAGTGAGTTTCTTAGTGACCAACTATGAAAAGGAATGATAACACAACACACATGAATACAGATTAGAGATAAGAAGTGAATCAAAAAAAGAATAGAAGTGAAGAGATATATTGATGAGTCTCTCTGGGTCATTCATGAAGAGTAAGTAGTGGAATGTTGATAATTGAATACTAAATGAGAATTGTCTGGTCTGACTCTTTCTAAACCTTGCATTGTTTTAAAATCTAATTTTAACCTCCTCTCACCCTTTACAGCTCCAGTGGGAAGAGTCCCAATATCTCATGTCACTCTTCTCAACTTTAGTTTCCCATTCCCACTTCCTAGTAGAGCTACACTGTTACTCTATGATTTTAAACTCCTTTCTGTGATGGAAATGTCCACCTCTCCTGGCACTTCATATCACCCATGCTAATCTGTGCTCCTCTACTGACCCACCTCTGGCCCCTAATGCCCTCCATGCCAAGTTTGGTGATATCTCAATGAAACTCCTAAGTCCCCATTCACCCCTTATTCCCCTCATATGTCCACCCAGTGCAATTATATGACAACTCACACCCACCCTCACAACATTCATGGAGACTCACCCTCACATCAACCATGAGCAGAGCTCAGGGGCCACACTGCATACAGTACTCCGACTGTGGGCTAACCATTGTTCGTACAAATTTCACATTATTTCGTTGCCCTATTTCTGCGATCCTAACAGCACTTATGCTTTCTTCATGGCTTTATTTGCCCGCTCTCATACTTGCCAATATTGGAAAGCCAGCGGAACTCCACTGAAGCGTGACAAAACCTCCACCAGTCATTCTGCTGACTCGCAGCTTGGCCCTGCCAAGCAGATTCCTGGAAATGATGGGCTCATAGAAAACTTATGTCCAACTATTCAAATTGTGATTACAGTCAATGTAACTGAATACAATACAATCTATGCTGGCATATTGGAATAATACTCCCTATTCTAAATAATTTCAGGTATTCCATACAGGGGCTCCGAATTATATGATGAAGCCTTCTATCTATTTCCTCACTGATTGCCTTGAGGACTTTGGTTGAAACACATCTGGTTGAATTTCTTCATGACACAAGCTTCACTGACCTCTAGACATGTTCGAAGTTTCTAAGCCAGTTTTGACAAGATCTGGAATTTGTCCACAATCTTGGTTCATTCAAACTGACGTGAAACATTAATTTAGTGCAGCTGCAATTTCAAACGCACACACACATCCTGTAAATGAGTCCTCAATGATTTTCTGAAGGGATAAATTACTTTCTGCCATCTTTCCATCCACATTTAAGAGCAAACAAAACCAACAGGACAGCAGAGTGAAAGTTAGTAATTGGACAACTTCTTCATCTCTAGGATCCAAGCAACAAATCACTCTCTAGTTAGTAACGGGGTAAGCTAGACCTCAGCAGTTGCACACAATGGACATTCATTAATCCACCTTCTTTTTTTAGCATTGCAGTTGATGGAAAATAAAGCTAGGCATGGGTTCCAGACACATTAGCATCCACTTTGCTTTGCTGTTGCTTAAAGAGAGGATAATGAAGACCTTTGTTTTGTGTGTAGGGTATTGATGACTGCCTAAATGCAGCAAATTGTTGTAAACAGAAATGTTGAAAATGGCCACCGGTCCATTCTGGAAGCATCCTGAAGCATGGAAATTGGAGATCACAGTGACCTTGACAGGCATTGGCAGTGCCATCCTAGCCCTATTCTGTGGCTGCAGTTCTGTTTCAAACATGAGCTGTGAAATCACAGAAATGTTAAACTGCAGAAGGAGATCATTTGGCCCACTGTCCACACTGGCTCTCCAATTGTACATTATGACTATGACATTGTCCTATTTCTTCCCCGTAACACTGCACATTGTTTCCAATCAAATAGTCATCTAATGTCCTCTTGAATGTCTCGATTTAACTTACCTCTGCCACACTTTCAGATAGTGCTGCCCATACCCTAGCTATGTGCTATGAGACCTTTTTTTCTCACATCACCGTTGCTTTTTTTTTGAAACTTACTGTAAATCTGTGCTCTCATCCTCAATCTTTGTACAAGTGGAAACTGCTCTCCAGTCCTTTCATGATTTTGAACAGTCTCCTCTCAGCCTTCTCATCTCTGAGAAAAACAACTTTTTCAATAAACCTTTATATCTGAAGTTTTTCAATTCTCGGTAAAAACAAGGACTGCAGATGCTGGAAACCAAATTCTAGATTAGAGTGGTGCTGGAAAAGCACAGCAGTTCAGGCAGCATCCGAGGTGCAGGAAAATTGACGTTTCGGGCAAAAGCCCTTCATCAGGAACATTGATTTTCCTGCCCTTTGGATGCTGCGTGAACTGCTGTGCTTTTCCAGCACCACTCTAATCTTTCTCAATTCTCGACCTATTCCTGGAAATCTCTTTTGGTTCTCTCCAATACAGTTACATCTTTCCAGCAATTTGGCACCCAAGACTGTATGCAGTACTCCAACTCACGGCTAATTAATGTCCTTTACAAGTTCAACATAACTGCCTTGATCTTGTAATCTATGCTACTATTAATAAAGCCGAGGATACAATATGTTTTATTGACTGCTCTCTATCTGTACTGCCACCTTTAATGACTTATGTTCATATACACCCAGATCTCTTTTCTCCTGTGCACCCTTTAGGGTAGTACTCTTCATTTTATGCTGTCTCTCTATCATTTCTCTACCAAAATGTATCTTTTCACACTTCTCTACATTGAACTTCATCTGCCAGCCATTTGCCATTCCACCAGTTTATCAAAGTCATAGTGTGCAATGTTTCTAAGTTTTATATCATCCACAAAGGTTGAAATTTTCCCCATTACACAAAGATCTATATCATTAATATATATCAGGAAGAAGCAAGTGTCTGAGGGAACTCCACTTTAAGTCTTGCACCGATTTACAATTTATCCATCAAACATTACTTTCAGTTTCCTATCACTCAAGTCAATTTTGTATTCATGTTGCTGCTATCCTTTTTATTCCATGAACTCTAACTTTGTTCACAGGTCTGTTGTGTGGCACTGTATCAAAGACCATTTGGAAGTCCACATACTCCACATTAACAGCTCTACTCTCATAAGCCCTCTCTGTTACCTCTTCAAATACCCCAGCAAGTTATTTAAAAGCAATTTTTCCTCTTGAAATCCATGCTGGCTCTCCATAATTAAAACATATTTGTCCATGTTATTGTTTCTCAAATTCTCCCTATCACTGAAGTTCAAGTGACTGGTCTGTAATTAACTCTAACACTCTTTTTCTGTACAGAAGTGTAATGTTTGCAATTCCCCAGTCCTCTGCAACCACCGCTAAGTTTAATGAAGTTTGCAAAATCACAGCAAAATTAGAAACTAAGAGAACCTAAGTCAAAATCGACAATTTCCACCCTCACTTTCTTCAGTACCCTTGCACGCATCTCATCTTGTCCTGGTGTCATTAAATAGAGACAGTCTTCAGAAACAGATATTAGGGTTTAGATCAAAGTGGTGCTGGAAAAGCACAGCAGGTCAGGCAGCATCTGAGGAGCAGGAAAATCGACGTTTCAGGCAAAAGCCCTTCATCAGGAACTGAAACGTCGATTTTCCTGCTCCTTGGATGCTGCCTGACCTGCTGTGCTTTTCCAGCACCACTCTGATCTAAACTCTGGTTTCCAGCATCTGCAGTCCTCACCTTTGCCTTTCAGAAACAGATGGTCCATCCAACAGCTCTTCCTTATTAATTGTGAACCCCTTTAGTGACTGACCTTTCTTCTCTGTCACCATAGTCTGAGGAACACAGTACTTGTTTCTTTGATAATGGCATATGCAAAGTACTAATTTAATACCTCAGTCATGCCCCTTGACTCCAACTGTAAATTTGCTTGTTGGTCCACAGTTGACTGACTTCTCATTTTATCACCCTTTTTATTATGTCTGTGTTTGTAGAAGATTTTGGGATTTCCTTCCTTTAAAAGAAACCTGTTCAGAACCTCCAACATAGGTTGGGATTTGAATGCAGACCTTGTGGCCCAAAGGTAGGGACATGATCACTACACCACGTTAGCTGTCAATCTCTTTCCATTTTTCCTCTTAGGTTCTCTTAGTTTCTAATTTGCCTCCCTTCAACCCCCTCTGCACTGCTTGATTCTCAATTGCATTTTCAACTTGACAACTATAATAAGAACACTTAGTCTTCTTTCAGTTAATTTCCACCTCTTTTGTCATCCAGAGAGCTCTAGATTTATTTGTCCTCCATTTTCTCCTTTGAGGAAATATTATCTTGACTATGGCCAAACCATAATTTAAAAATGTGTTGCTGGAAAAGCGCAGCAGGTCAGGCTGCATCAAAGGAGAAGGAGAATCGACATTTCGGGCATAAGCCCTTCTTCAGGAATCCCTTGGATCCCTTGGGGCCTTGGAGGGAAGTGATGGGGGAGGTGTGGGCACAAGTTTTGCATTTATTGCAGTTGCAGGGTAAGGTGCCAGGAATGGAGGTTGGTTTGGTGGGGGTGTGGACCTGACGAGGGAGTCGCGGAGGGAGTGTTCTTTCCGGAATGCTGATAGGGGAGGGGAGGGAAATATATCCTTGGTGGTGGGGTCTGGTTGGAGGTGGCGGAAATGACGAAGGATGATACGATGTATCTGGAGGTTGGTGGGATGGTAGGTGAGGACCAGTGGGGTTCTGTCCTGGTGGCGATTGGAGGGGCGGGGTTCAAGGGCGGAG
>NC_057718.1:35354160-35377742 GCF_004010195.1 Chiloscyllium plagiosum | reverse complement strand
AAGTCCCTCCTCCCTACCTTTTATCTTAGCCTGCTTGGCACACCCTCCTCATTCCTGAAGAAGGGCTTATGCCCAAAATGTCGATTCTCCTGCTCCTTTGATGCTGCCTGACCTGCTGCGCTTTTCCAGCAACACATTTTTCAGCTCAATACTGCTATCTTGTAGTCTATGAGCTTGGTGTCAAGTTTAAGGTAAATGTCATCAAACACTCTATTCCACAGATGACCAAAGTCTGCACTGGCAAATTGGAGGTGCATTTTATCATTTTGATGTCTGCGCTCTGTGAAAGAATCTTCCCGTGGTATGGAAATTGATGCAGGTTGTCCAATGGCTCACTTGATGGTCAATGGGAAGTAATGCACAATGGGAGCAGAACAGAAGAGGACCTCCATCTTCTGGATGTTTAGCTTAAGGTTTCTTCTCCTTTATATGCATGAGTGCATCAATGATTGTTTGGAGCTTGACCTCTGAGTGTATGCATGCACGCAAGCATTGCCTTCATATTTCTTGCCAGCATTTGGCTCAATCTATCTGGCCCAGCTCAGTTCTTGCTGTGTTGAAGTCAGATCTCCCCCTGTTAATTATTCTCACTCTGGATTGGCCATTGCTCTTTTCCACAGCCCAAGGTTTATGATACATTGATTACAGTCCAATAAATATTCCACCACTAACATTTACTTTACTTAGATCACCTCATTTCGAAGAAATAAGTCTAGAAGTGCCTGCCTTCTTGTTGGACTGGATACATACTGCTGTAGAAAATTCTCTTGAACAAAATCTACAAATACTTATCCTTCTCTGTCCTTGACAGTACCACTGTCTTACTCTAGATTCAGATAAAATGCTTGATTATAATTGCTCTATAATGTTTGCACCTCTTTCCCTGCAGATTTGTTCCTCTACTTGCTTATCATTTTCTAAAGTAGTGCCAATCCCCCCTCCCACTTCCATGTATGCTGATATTTCTTTCTGATCTTCTCTCCCAGTTCTCACACCCCTGCTGGTAAGTTTTTAGTTGGTACCAATGACATAGAAAGGAAGGGAGATATGGCCTGGAGTCAGACTTAAAGGAGGTAGGGATAAAATTATCAAACAAGGCATTGAAAATAGTAATTACCGGATCACTCCACACCATGCACAAGATGAGTGAAGTAGGAGGGTAAGACGGATGAATGTGTGGCAGGCAATGCAATGCAGGAGGGAGAGCCTGAGATTCCTGGGATGTTGCAATTGGCTCAAGGGGAGTTGGGTCACATGTGGGCAGGTTGCATCAGAATAGAGTCCGACAGTATGAACAAAATACTGCACAAGGATGATTAGTGTCTGGCTCTGTTCAGGTGCAACCTGTCCATATGTGACCTCACCTCCCCTTGAGCCAATTGCAGCATCCCAGCAATCGCAGGCTCTTCCTCCTGCATTACGTTGCCTGCCACACATTCATCTGTCTTATCCTCCTATTTCGGTCATGTTGTCTGTGGGGTGGAGTGATCTGGTGATTACTACTTTAAATGCCCTGTTTGCTAATTTTCTACCTACCTCCTTAAAGTCTGACTCCAGGGCCACATCTCCCTTCCTTTCTATAACATTGGTACCAACATGGACCATGACGTCTGGCTAGCCATTCTCCCAGATTCTCCTGCAGCTGCTCTGCAATGTCCTTGACCCTGGTATAAGCGAGGCAACGTTTGGAGTCACATTTACAGCCTCAGAGAAGCCTGTCTGTCTCCTAAACAAAGAATCCCCTATCACAGCTGGCAATCCATTCTTCTTCCTTTTCTCCTGTACAACTGATCAGCTACGACTTGACTTTTGGTGCATTTTCCTGAGGAAGCTCCGCCCTCACCAGTATCCAAGATGTCAAACCAACTGAGTCACAGAGTCATGCAGCATGAAAACAGACCCTTTGGTCCAACCATAATCCCAAATTAAACTAGCCCCAGCTGCCTGTGCTTGGCCCATATCCCTCCAAATATTTTGTTTTCATGTACCTATCTAAAAATCTTTTAAACATTGTAACTGTAACCCCATCCAACATTTCCTCTGGAAAAGTTTGTTCCACATACCAACCACTTGCTAGGTAAAAGAAAATTTCCCCTTATGTCTTTCCCCTCCCTGCTTAAACTATGCCCCCTACTCTTGAAATCCTGCAGCCTAGATAAGACACCTACCATTCACCTAACCTGTACCCCTTGATATTTTATTGCACCGTAGAGAAAAGACACCTATCATTTTCCTTATCTGTACCTCTCGATATTTTGCAAACCTCTATAAGGCCATTCCTCCACCTCCTACGTTCCAGTGAAAGGAGTCCCAGCCTAGCCAGCCTCTCCTTGTTAGTCAAACTTTCCATTCTCAGCAACATCCTAGTAAATCTTTTCTGAACCATCTCCAGCTTCATGATATCCATTTTATAACAGGGTGGCCAGAGCTGGACACAATACTCCATTACTCATCAACATCCTGTACAGCCTCAACATTCCAACTCCTATATTATTAAGCAACATCATTATGGGGACTCCTGCATTATCTGCTGGGTGCTCTTGGACTGCCTAATGGTCACACATTTCCTTATCTGTTGGCATTTACCTCAACTGCGGTGTGACTCCCTCCTTAAACATGCTATCCATACAGCTACCTGCCTCACAGATGCACCACAGTGATTCTAGCTATTGCCTGAGCTTTGAAACCTGGGGCAAATCTTTCTCTGGCACTTCATACGCGCGTTTTGACATAGATTACACAAAGGGCCCACAACTCCCTGTCTGAGTATGCTGTATGGCTAAGCTGCTCTGCCATACCATCAGATAATTGTTAGACTACTTTCTATAAACAGGAGAATTATAGAATGGAAAGTAGAATTACTCACAATTACTCATCATTACAGCCAGTCCCCGGGTGAAATTCACCAACTTGTCCTGGTTTCAGATGGGATACTAAAACCATTAAGTTCTGGATGTGAAGCGCTGAACTGGTTATCCGCCCACCTCTTTGGCTGGTCACAACAAGTTTATTTTTAAAAAGGATCCATTTTCTTCTGGATACACTCTCTCAGACCAAAATTAACTTGTGTTTTCAAGGTGTTAATAGTTGCTAAGTGAATTTTGAGACTCTTTTAGATGCTGGTTGGGTTTGGCCTTTTGTTGAGACCAATCTGTTAACCTAGCCAGTTGGTGAAAGATGAGACCCAAAATCGACCTTTGCAGTTTTAGATTTATTCACAAAGTAGAACATTAAAAATGTATAACTCCTAAGTGTACAAACCCCATCCCCAGTCGGGACTGTCATTATGTATGTCTTTATGAGTCCACGATTCATTAACTATACAGGTTCTCTTTTGTATAAATAACATCTGCCTCTTCCCCTCTCTCTGTGACCAACTTCTCTCTCTGTTGCTTTTGCTCCATTAATCCTGTCATGGTGTGGACAAAGTATTAATGCATTATAGTCCCCTTGACTGGCAGCAAGTTTTCTGCCTGGAGACTTTTCAATTCTAGTCCCTTCTGACTATAAGAACTTTTGTAACTCCTCCATCTGCAGACTTCCCAAAATTTCCAAAGCCTTACAGCTCAAAAGGAAAGTCAAAACACCTCACCTGAGAGTTGAACAGTGATCATTTTAAGCTAGTATCTGGGAAGTCCCTCGTATCATTGAATATATATGTGAGTGTGAGAGTGTGTATGTGTGAGTGTATGAGAGAGTGTGCATGCGTGTGCGAGAGTGTGAGAGTGTGTGTGTGCATGTGTGTGTCTGTGTGTGTGGGAGTGCATGTATGAGTGTGTGTGTTTGCATGCATGTGTGTGTGCATGTGTGTCTGTGAGTGTGCATGTGTATGTGTGTGCGTGTGTGTGCGTGTGTGTGCGTGCATGTGTGTGTTTATGATAGGCTGTTAACAAGACCTGAATGTTTCAAAATGGCAAGTTGGTTGCATTTGCACCATGGGAAGGTTGGATACCAGGGCGAAAATTTGCATTTTTGTTGCTCAAAGGGGACTGAAATTCAGCCAAAGGTAACTGATTCTAAAGTTCCATGAAACTGGTAATAATTTTAAGAATTCCTGCATAAATTTCAATTCCTTGGAAATGATTGCCCGATTTTTGTCAGTACCTGTTGTACATAGGCCTTCTCTTTCCTCCTCTGCTTAGGTCACTCACAGATTCAAGTAGGAACTTCACTGGAGGCCAATCATAATTATTTGAATAAGGCTAGCTGTGATAATCCTTCCACTAACAGGGCTGCAGGCACACACATTACCGTACTGTTGTGTTGAATCTGACCCTGAAGGAAAGCTGCAGCTCTCTGAATTTGAAGTTTTTTCTTGAACATCCGGTAATAGATAACATCACATGAATAATTCAAAGGATTGATTAAGTCATGCTTGGGGCCTTCATGAAGTTCGTTCCATACTTCGATATCTTAGTTACTCTGTTGTTGAGGTTTTCAGATTAAAATGACTGCCACAATAATCAATAAAGGAAATTAAGCAAATGTGTAAATAGGTTATGGTGCAAACAATGTACAAACTGGTTTCAAAGCATTTGAGTTTCAAGTTTTTTGTTCCTCAGTATCTTAGCGATGTTTGAATAGTTCATGCTATTCAGAATTCCACAGATGTAAGAGGCACAGAATAAAAATGTGCTAAATAAAAGTTCAGTTCCTGGTAAGTTTAGGAGGAATGCAGGTCCTGTGATGCATTAAATATCATATCTTTGATGTTCGTCTGAGTTTCCACCAGGTTTGGCACAATTTAAAGGAAGTAATTGGAGTAAAGTGTGCTGTTAAAGGTTTCTACCTCAAATCTGCCACAAAATAATTCCACCTGCAGTTTCCTCACTAATACAAAACCTATTCCCTTTAAAGCTTGTCAGTAGCTTAAGAGCTATGTCTTAATAGTTATAGAGGCGTATTGTAAAATTCCAGTCTATTCCTTTAGATTTGCTCCTCAAATAATTACTGCTCTCTGTTAGTGGCAGCCAAGCTCTTGCAAGGTAGTACAGAAGTGAATACACTTGCTTACAGAGAAAGAGCATGTTAAGGAGATGAGTGAAGCTGTCTAAGTAGAAAAGGATGTTGTGGTTTCAACTTACCTTGGCCACCTGCTGAGATCATTAAGCATCTCTCTACACTGTTGCACTGACAACCTCTGTTACTCTTTCCAGTCAGCCTGTACAACATGGTATGGGGCCTCTTGTTCTCATCTCCTTTTTTATTTCAAAATATACTTTATTCATAGAAATAAATCTTTGGTACCTGTACAATTGGTCATGTCGTTCATATATACATACACATTACATGTCTTAACATTACATAGAACAGATCGAATTAATCAAATTTACAGTTATCGTATTTACAGTTTCGTTTATTAACCATCCAGTCTTTTAGTATTTGGCTGTGGCTTCAGCGGAACCCACCTACTGAGTGGGCTCCCTGTTATATGATAGCAAAGGAACCTTCTTTAACCTCCAGTTTATGGGGTTACCATTGTCCATTTGACTGTCCTGTCTCTGGGGTAGCTGTCTGCATCCCCATGGTGAGCACGAACTGCTGGACCCTCGCTGGGCTGAGGGTCATTTATCCAGCTCCTCACTGGGGTAATTTATCCGCTCTGGTGTCATTGAGCCAAGGCAAGGGTCTGCACCATCCAGTTCTGTGTCTGACAGTGGGACAGTCAGAGGATCACAGCTCTCAGTTACCTGTAGTTGTGGGGCAGTGGGTACCCCCTGGTTCTCATTGGGTGGAGGGTGGACTTCGGGGGGTCCGTTGTTTCCTGTTTGGGAGGAAATGCCCTCCTCTTCACCTATGGCGCTCTGTCTCTTCTTCTGGTGGTCATGACCTTCCTTGTGCCCGTCTTTACCATCCGAAGAGCTGGCCATCCCTCCCTCGTGCAGCTGTCTTTTCCCCTTTTGCTGGGAGGCTTTGGGGTCCTAGCAGGATTTTCCCTTCCTGTTTTTAACAGGTATTCACTCCTCTGCCTTTTCGATTACCTCCTCCTCCATTGCTTCCATCTGCCCTCTTGTTCTCATCTCACGTAACAGCACTTCCATGTTGAATACGTAGGGTCTTTCAGATGCCGTCATTCTTAAATTTGCTTAACTTTGCAAATTTTGCCTCAAAGTGATATTGACCTCATTTGACTGAAGCCTTTTAAATTCTGTACAAGAATGTGTTATTTGTCCAGTGGCATTACAGTTATACAGTGGCCTCTCAACCACTCTGCGTGGCTCATGAGAAAAGTAAGAAATTCAGAGTTTGATGAGAATTTACATTTGTAAGTATTAGGGTTACCAGCTGCTGACCAATCAATTGCTTCCCGTTTCTGTCACAAATGGCTCCACATCGAATATACACCTTTAATATTTGAATAAGAACGAATAGATTGTACAATACCGGTAAATTGTTTTGCTTGTACAAACAAAAGTTTGTAGTTAATGGTACTTGGTGCTGCTTACCGGTATTTTGATTTGATTTATTTATTGTTGCATGTATTTTGTTACAAAACAGAATGAAAAGTGTTGTGTTGTATAGTGTCACCATTCTCCGGCGCCATGTTAGAACACAGGAAAAACAAACAAAAACGTAGAACATAAAGGCAGAAAAATGAAGAAATAGAGAAAAATTGTTCAACTTTAAGTTCATCTTGTTAAGTGCTGCATTATGGACTGTGGGCCTGGTGGCCAGACGCAAGTCCACTTTGCCACGTCGCTGCCCCTGAAATAAAGGTTGCTCACTCTTCAGTGCCATCTCACCTCCACCGGCACCCATATCCCTCTGAGTCCTTGCTGGACCTCAACAGTGCAGGCGCCTGCCTCCGGTTACCACACAGGCCCAAACCTGACTCCACAGCTGCTGTGAGTTCATTTGGGCCCACCTCACCGATGCAGCCAGGCCTTGTACTGGGCCCAAACTCTGCCTTCATGGCTGGACGCAGACTCTGTTGGGAACCCAAACCTGCCTTCACCACAGCAGCCGTGAGTTGACGCTAGGACCTATTCAATAATGCAGAAGTTACCTGGAACCTGGCTGATGCCACTGCCACAAGTCCGTGTTGCTGGGCCTACTCACCGCTTCCATTAATGTCACCACGACCAAGGTCTTCGGTAACAGGTAATCAAAATAATTTTTTTTTTAAATCGGAATGAGAAAAGAGAAAGAAAAGAGACAAAATGAAAATTGGACAGAACAGATGAGCCTCCAGCTCAGAAGCCCTACTCCACCGCCATCTTACTGGAAGGATGGAGCTTGGTGGGTGGATTGGGAGGCTTTATAAACACGGTGAGAACAATTTAAAGCCTGAGTAGGAAATTGCTATTGTACCATTTGAACCTGCGACACCTCACTGGTGGGGAGGCCCAGGTCAGTGGCTGCCGTCTTTACAGGAGGTCATCAGGGACAGTACTTTGTTCCCGATGCCTCTGGGCATGTGTTCCACCAACAGTATTTCATATCTTGGAGTGGGCTTCCATGCTTCTACAGGCAACTTTGTTATATGAACATTGAACCCAATAATTTTCCAACCACTGAGGAACTCGAACTCCATCAGGTCATCACCACATTGCTGCTTATAAGAATTTGCTGATAGCTTTGATTTTCTGGACTGCAACATGTAATAAAGTATTTACTTGAAGCCATAAATGGAAATATATAAATGCAAACCTTTCTTTTTTGATGAGCCAGGAAATGAAATTTTAGGTGATGTATTTGAGGGTATGTAATGCTGTAGGATGGATATACAGAATTGGTCACTCAATATCAACTATAGTGTGACTCCAGTAATGTGGATTGATTCCAGACACACTGTAGATTACAGTTCCTGTGAGGAGATCGTAAATCACAATAACCACTCTTCATGGCTGACCCTCAAACGAAGAAATGAGTAACAAGATTCCACTTTTTGTGGTTCTTACATTATTCCAGATCGTAACCAACACAAATATGAATTAGCAGACAAATGACATTATAAATGAACTTAGATTTCACTTTAAATAGCTGGTATGACAAAGATACTTTTTGTTCAAACATTTTTCCCCACAGAAATGTGTGCTATTTAGCTGCACACTTTGACAAGATGCTGTTCTTTATTTACACAGGGTAAGTTGGGTATCATACCCGACAAAAAATGAATCTTTGTATTGCATGGGTTCAATTGTCCTCAGCTAGACACAATCCTCAAAACCTACTGTGCCTCAGATCACAGCGTTCCTGATGATGTAGCTTTTTCAACCAAGCAAGCAATAATTCTTGCTTTGGAACTTACATACTTCAAGAACCTGTTTTGCCGAGCAAAAAAATACTAACCTTTCCCTGAAAGCAAATTGCTTTATTTCATAAGAAAGATAGGAGACAGAAGGTGGTGGTGGAGGGTTGCTTTTTGGACTAAGGCCTGTGACCAGAGGTATGCCGCAAGGATTGGTGATGGGTTCACTGCTTTTTTGTCATTTATATAAATGATTTGGATGTGAATATAGGAGGTATGGTTAGTGAGTTTGCAGGTAACACCAAGATTAGAGGAGTAGTAGATGCGAAGAAGGTTACGTCAGGGTACAACTGGGCCTTGAACAGATGGGCCGAAGAATAACAGATGGGGTTTAATTTAAATAAATGTGAGGTGCTACATTTTGTTCAGTCAAATCAGGACAAGACTTATACACTTAATAGTAAGGTCCTGGGAAGTGTTGCTGAACTTTGGAGTGCAGGTTCATAGTTCCTTGAAAATGGAGTCACAGAGAGATAGGATAGTGAAGAAGGCATTTGGTATGTTTTCCTTTATTGGTCAGTACTTTGAGTATAGGAGTTGGGAGGTCATGTTGCAGCTGTACAGGACATGGTTAGGCCACTTAGAGTCATAGAGTCACAGAGATGTACAGCATGGAAACAGCCCTCTGGTCCTCATCAAAGCTGACCAGGTATCCTTGATAAATCTAGTCCCATTTGCCAGCATTTGGATTATATCCCTCTAAAATCTTTCTATTTATATATCTAACCAGATGCTTTTAAATGTTGTAATTGTACCAGCCTATACCACTTCCTCCGGTAGCTCATTCCATACATGCACCACCCTCTGCATGAAAGTGTTGCCCCTTAGGTCCCTTTTAAATCTTTCTAATCTCACCTTACACCTATGCCCTCTAGCTTTGGACTCCCCCATGCTGGGGAAAAGTCCTTGTCTATTTATCCTATCCATGCCCCTCATGATTTTATAAATTTCTATAAGGTCACCCCTCAGCCTTCAGGGAAAATAGTCCCAGCCTATTCAGCCTCTCTCTATAGTTTAAACCCTCCAACACTGGCAACATCCTTATAAAACTTTTCTGAACCCTTTCAAATTTCATAACATCTTTCCTATAGTAGGGAGACCAAAACTGCACACAGTATTCCAAAAATGACCTAACCAATGTCCTGCAACATGACCTCCCAACTCCTATACTCAATGCACTGACCAATAAAGGCAAGCATACCAAACACTTTCTTCACTCTCTTATCGACCTGTGACTCTACTTTCAAGGAACTATGAACCTGTATTCCCAGGCCTCCTTGTTCAGCAACACTCCCCAGGAACTTACCATTAAATGTATAAGGCTCGCTCTAATTCGCCTTATCAAAATGCAGCAACTCACATTTGTCTAAATTAAACTCCATCTTCCTCAGCCCATTGGCCCACCTGATCATTCATCCTGATGAAGTACTTATGCCCAAAACATTGACTCTGCTGCTCCTCGGATGCTGCCTGACCTGCTGTGCTTTTCCAGCACCACACTTTTGACTCCACCTGATCAAAATCCTATTGTACTCTTAAGTAACTATCTTCACTGTCCACTACATTTCCAATTTTGGTGTCATCTGCACACTTACTATTCATACCTCCTCTGACAAAAAGAAAGTTGACCCAGCACTGATCCTTGTGGCACACAACCTTTGGAATACTGTGTTCAGTTCTGGTCTCCCTGCTATAGGAAATTGTTAAACGTGAAAGGGTTCAGAAATGATTGACAAGAATGTTGCCAGGGATGGAGGGTTTGTGCTACAGGAAGAGGCTGACTAGGTTGGAGCTATTTGCCTTTGAGTATTGGATGTTGAGGAGTGATCTTATAGTGGTTTATAAAATCATGGAGGGCCATCGATAGGGTGAATACTCATCATCTTTTTACCAGGTAGGGGAGTCCAAAACCAGAGGGCATAGGTTTAAGGTGAGATCAGAAAGATTTAAAAAGGACTGAAGGGGCAATTTTTAAAAGGCATCTGGATGGGTAGAGAGTAGGAAGGGTTTAGAGGGATGTGGGCGAATTGCTGGCAAATGGAGTTAGATTAATCCAAGGTAACTTTTTGGTCTGGATGAGTTGGATCTGCTTCCATTATGTACTTCTCTACGACTCTACGATTTGTATTATGAGCATGTAGAAGCCATTTGACCCTTCGGGCCTGCACTGCCATTCCATAAGCAATGCTGATTGGATAGTGCCTTAGCTCCACTGCGTCTGCATCATTTCAACCCTTTACACTCAACATCCTCTGTTTGCAATTCTCTCACTGTCTGCGACTGTACTTTGTGACTGCCAGCCTTTTGTGACTTCTCCCTCCTTGATGAAGAAGTTTGTTAAAGTTTGTCAAGTCACACGGTCCCCTATTTCTTATTATCCGAGAAAATGGATCCCTTTGAAATGGATACAAACTCTTCGAAATCCCTTTCACCAATTGGAAAAACATTAAGGACTTTGTGGACCTTTAAAAGTAATTATAAATTTCCCTTATTGTACTGTTTGGGGTCAAGGGTCATCACAATACTTATGATATTTCATTACTGGACCACTGTGAAACCAGCTTGAGCTATAACTGCAGCTTATTGGAAGAGATTGTAAGCTATAGAGGTGACAACAGTTTTAAATATTACATAAAACATCATTCTGCAGTACAGCTAAATGAGAACATCTTGAAGTGATGGATTCATTGGGAAGACAAATGAAACATGACAGGGCTCAGTGGTTTACTGAAAAATAAACAAACTAGTGGCACTAGGGGCTCCATAATTCACAATGACAAAAGGGAAGTAAGTGAAGCAGGCCTGACTCACTTGCTGTTTATTTTTTCTGTAAATCTGAGTCCTGTAATGTATCTTGTTTATATTTCATGTTGGCCGATTTTACGAGTTCATTTGAATTACTTTTTCAAGATTCAGACAGCATAGTGGCTTTATTCTGACCAGATTTATCATCTGTGAAGATGGCTGCATGCTATATGAGGGGCCCAATCCTGGAATTCCTTCTCATTGTGGGCATTGTGGGTCAACCTACAGCTTGTGGACTGCAGTGGTTCAAGAAGACAGCTCACCCACACCTTCAAAAGGACATTTAGGGATGGGCAAAAAATGCTGGCCAGCCAGCAATTCTCACGGTCCCACAAAATAACAAAAAAGACAGCTTGCGCAAGAGACTGGCATAGTCACATAGTCACTCCTGAGTTCAATGTGGAAAGAGTCTGCCAACTATAAATGTGGAAAGAGTCTGCCAAAGCAATAGAATAAAAATAATATGGTATTGCTGCAGCTTAAGAAAAAAATGCCACAATTAAAATATTAAATATTTGTAACAAGATAAATTGTTAACTTCAATCATTTGGACTCTACAGAATTTAACGGAGCTGACCAATTGCATTCACTACTTTTCTGACTCCAGTTGTCAAAGGGAATTAAGATTTTCTTGTTAGCTAACTTTTGATATAAATGAGTTGATTTTCACTCCAAGGGTGGAAAACAGAGATTGAGATTGTTTCACATCCACCAATATCATTTATTGTATCCGCTGCTCCCGATGCGGTCTCCTCTACATTGGGGAGACTGGACGCCTCCTAGCAGAGCGCTTTAGGGAACATCTCTGGGACACCCGCACCAATCAACCACACTGCCCTGTGGCCCAACACTTCAACTCCCCCTCCCACTCTGCTGAGGACATGGAGGTCCTGGGCCTCCTTCACCGCCGCTCCCTCTCCACCAGATGCCTGTAGGAAGAACGCCTCACCTTCCGCCTCGGAACACTTCAACCCCAGGGCATCAATGTGGACTTCAACAGTTTCCTCATTTCCCCTTCCCCCACTTCACCCCAGTTCCAACTTCCAGCTCAGCACTGTCCCCATGACTTGTCCTATCTGCCTATCTTCTTTTCCACCTATCCACTCCACCCTCCCCCCTGACCTATCACCTTCATCCCCTCCCCCATTCACCTATTGTACTCTATGCTACTTTCTCTCCACCCCCACCCTCCTCTCATTTATCTCTCCACCCTTCAGGCACTCTGCCTTTATTCCTGATGAAGGGTTTTTGCCCGAAACGTCGATTTTACTGCTCCTCGGATGCTGCCTGAACTGCTGTGCTTTTCCAGCACCACTCTAATCTAAACTCTGAATTCTGAGCCTGATCATGATGGGGGGAGACAGTGACTCCCTGTGATCTTCCCCAGTGTAGCCACTAATGGCCAGTGGGTAGTTACGTTTACTGATCCATTAAGGAGTCAGTTGGACTCTTGAAATTGAGGGGCAAATCAGGTCCCTTTCAGCTTGAAGGACAGCTGTCAGTGATTGAAGGTAAGTCATAAAGAGGGCACTTCATAATAAAGGTGGCGTCTCTCCAATTTTTAAAAATATTTAATGAAAATGTAGATGTAGCAGCCAATCCATCCCTGGAGGCAAAGGTCCTCAACAGGAATGTCTGTGGCTGCTTCTGCACTCAGGCAGGGAGGGAGGTGCTCTCGGGCTGTCTGGACCACTGGGTGTTTAGTCCATCACTGGAAAGCTGTTTTGTATTATCGAATACAAAACAAAAGAGAGATTGCAGGGGGATCTGAGTGTCTAACTACATGAATTGCAAAAGGTCAATATACAAGTACAGCATATAATGAGGAAAGTGACCAGACTGTTATAATTTAATGCAAGGGGATTGAATACAAAAGTAGGGAGATTACACTCCTGTTAAACAGGGCACTTTTAAGATCACACCCGGAGAAATTGTACATTACTGGTCTACTTAGTTAAGGAATAATATCAATGGATTAGAAGCAGTTTACAGAAGGTTACCTTGATTGATACCTAGAATAAATAATTTGTCTTATGGGGAAAGGTTGGACTGTCTAGGCATGTATCCATTCCTGATGAAGGGGTAATGCCCAACACGTCGATTCTCCTGCTCCTCAGATGCTGCCTGACCTGCTGTGCTTTTCCAGCACTGCACTCTCAATTCTGATTTCCAGCATCTGCAGTCAGCACTTTCTTCCATGTGTCCAATAAAGTTTACAAAAGTAAGAAGTGGTTTGATTGAAACATTTAAGGTTGTGTGGGGATGGGATATGATTGAAAGGACAGATATACAAAGGATGTTTCTTTTTCTTGGAGAATCTACAACTGGGCATGATGATTTACAAATAAAGGGTCATTCACTTAAAACAGAGAAGAGGAGGAATGTTTTCTTACAGACAGTCATGATTCTTTGGAATATTTTTTCAAAGGCAGTGGGATGAAAGTCAATCCTGATAAGCAAGGAAGTGAAAGTTTATTCGGGTTAGGCAGGAATGTGGGGTAGTCAGATCAGCTATGATCGCATTGCATGGCAGAGCAAGGACTGAATGGCCTAATCCTGTGGCTAACATATATGTTAGCATATGTAAACTAGCCCCTGTCCCCCATGGGAACTTAAGTCAACTGCAAAATTCCTGTTGGCCTAATTTGAGCTCCAAATCAGCCACCACAATTGGGCAGTTTAATGTCCCAATCCTGCTTCCTCAATAATGTCTCAGAGGTGGGATGAAGCTGGGGAACTGTTATGTTGGTTGTCAGGACTAGTTTTAGTTCTTGCCTGCCATTGGCCCTAACCAATGGGCGGCACGGTGGCACAGTGGTTAGCACTGCTGCCTCACAGCGCCAGAGACCTGGGTTCAATTCCCGCCTCAGGCGACTGACTGTGTGGAGTTTGCACGTTCTCCCCGTGTCTGCGTGGGTTTCCTCCGGGTGCTCTGGTTTCCTCCCACAGTCCAAAGATGTGCAGGTCAGGTGAATTGGCCATGCTAAATTGCCCGTAGTCTTAGGTAAGGGGTAAATGTAGGGGAATGCGTGGGTTGCGCTTCGGCGGGGCAGTGTGGACTTGTTGGGACGAAGGGCCTGTTTCCACACTGTAAGTAATCTAATCTAATCTAATCTAACCCTGTTGGGGGCTGAAAATCCAGCCCCAGGTATTTTATTAACTTATCGGGGTTAATAGTAGGTTCTAAAAATGGCTCGTCATTGAAAAATAATTTTCTGAGTTTGCTGGCAGTCTGTGTTAGAAATGCAAGAAGCGGCTGAACTGAGTTTTCTAACAATTTAAATAAATAATGCAAACACAATGTTGGCCTGAATTTCAACTGACAGCATCGGCCCGTTTCTGAAATGATTCTTTCGCATTCACATAAAATCAGAAAGCTAATTCCTGACACAAACAAAATCTGACCAGCATTTTAGGCATTGGCTTCTGCAATGTCACAGAAAAGCATGATGGTATTTTAACCTGGCAAGGCAGACTATTTTTTTTTACCATTTGCCGCCAAGTTGCCAAACCTTCAAGATTAAACCCTCTGGTGTGCGAACCCTCTGGTGTTTTGTTGTATTATTCAATATGCTGGTGTTATTCTGTCTAAAATGGGAGCTTTCCTGACCTTCAATCAAATTCAATTGTTGAATGCTCTCAGGAAAGATCCAAGTTGATCAGCTAACTGTTTTACATGAGTTGACCTGAAACAAACAAGAGGTGACGGTATCGCTAGGTCAGGGGAAGGAATATCAGTAGTCATACATTCATACAGACACTAGATGGGAAGGATTTTCTTTTGGAACAAGGATTATGTGGTAATTGTATCATTGCAGAGACCAAGGACTTATCCTGTCAATTAATAATCTATGTTTACGAGACAAACATGCGAATCAGTGTCCAGAGTTCTTTGCTGGAAGTATTTGTGTTTGGATGTTGAATGAGGACAGGATAATGTTTGACTCTGATGTTATCCACAGTTGAAATATCTGCCTATGTGTCAATACCTACGCTGCTCGGATTGGTGGGTTAGTGAGATATCTGTGTCTTAGAGATGCTGTTGAAGTTATCATGGTATCATTTGCCACCACTGTGTTTGCAATGAGAATCAGCAAAGATGCAGATACTTTTGTGACCTATTATGGATGATGTAGCTTCGGGACCACAGATACTGCTAATGGAAGGCTAAGGTTATTGTAGTGAATGAAGGAACACCAAGGACTGGTGAGGAGTGGGGGGATCCATTTGATTGTCCATCTAAGTGTTTTTGTCCATCCAAATATTAACTGAGGCAGCAGATACTAAATAAGAACACCTAATTTGTATAGTGATATGTAAACCCAGTATTGTCCAAATATAATGATTCAGGCAAACATCCAAATATAATTAACAAGCCTTCGGATCACATTCAAAATAAAATAAAAATATTAGACACGAGTTCTGATATGGCTAATTTTAGGCTTTCTTTATTTTAGACTTAGAATGGAAAATACATCAGCCAGGTTTCTTCAATAAGCTTGCAATTGTTATGAATCAGAACCCATTCAATTAAGATACAGAATTGGTTAATGCACATAATTTAATAAAAACATGAAGAATCCAGAACACACACTCACATGCACACACTTCTGGTAAGACAGCAGAATGGATTTTTCTCTGCAGGGATTAATTTTAGAATAGGTAATAAAAAATTTTTTTGACCTATATTGGCTATTCTTGACATCAAAAAGGATAAGGCATTGAATGTCTGAGGTCTGTTGATCTGATGAAATAAGGACAACAATACTTAAGAGGGTAGGTCATTGAAGGTGGCATGACAGTTAGAGAGAACATTTACTAAAGCATGCAGTATCTTGGGCTTTGTGACCAAGTTCATGGAGCACAAGAGCAAAGGAGGTAATGTTGAACCTATAGAAGATGCTTGTTAGATCTCAACTGGAGCGTTGTGTGCATTGTGGTTGCATCGCTGGAGCAGGTAGAACTTTAATAAACTCCTCCACCTTTCACTCAAGTTTGTGTGTAGCCTCAGGGATATCAGTCAGAGGGTTTCCTGCCTGTCTCTGCATCTGTTTGTTGTGGCCAATTTCAGACGCGTGTCTGAAACATGGGGCTCGGCAAAGTCCGGTCTCCAAAAGTGTTCAGACTATCATGGACATTGGCTCTTCATTCCTCTATCAGCTGCTGTGGCATGTCAGTGATGTGCTCATTGGATTGTGACCACCAGCCTAATCTAGAGCATATAGCCACTAAGGTGACTGTCCCTGTGCTGGTTGGGCTTCAGAGGAATGAAATAATGATCCACCCACTGAATGGCATATCTCTTCACTCTCAGCATGGAGGCATGGGTGGAGGTGGTCTAGTGGAAAGCTGCTTCTCTCTCTTGATCGTGTTGCGAGGACCTGTCATGGGCAACATAAAAATTTAGTTCACAGTTGTACTTATCATGTGGAAGTGCAAGTGTTGGACTGGGGTGGACAAAGTTAAAAATCACACAACACCAGGTAATAGTCCACAGATACATACTTCCAAATAAACTTGCTGCATTATAACCTGGTGTTGTGTGATTTTTAATGTTTTACACATCATCGATGCTTCAGGTATTACTCTTACGTGACCAGTTGACTCCAGACTGGAGACATCCTCATTCAAAACCTTCGCAAGTCTTGAAATTCCAGCCTCTCCATCTGCACACAATCATTTCCGATCCTACCTAATCAGACCCAAAGCCTCCTTTCATCAAGTTAATATCCTGATGTTTGCAACACTTTGACTCATTTTAAAGCACTCCCTGTGGTTATGAACCCTTTCCTCATGCAGGCACACAGAAAGATTGAGTGTCATCTGATCAAGTGCACATTCACTCTATGTGCATGAGCACCATGACAGCTCCAGAGCCTTCCCTATTAACTGTTTCACACATGGGAAACTCATGAAAACAATCACATCATGAAGTGGCTCCTACAAATTTAGTCCACATGTTCCATCCATTGCTAAAGTCTGCAACTCAAACCCTTGTCTAGCAATCCTTTCCATTCATACATTGATATTACTTGAAGCTCTTATCAACATCACCTTTCAGTGACTAACAGCTACCATTTGCCATTGAGGAGTGCAGGGGATCTTTCATTGTTTCTCTTCCTGGTTTCTGTTTTTAACCCATGGCTGTTAACTTCTGCTGCGACCTCTGTCCAAACCACCTTATTAGCCTGCCACCCCTAGGAAAGAGAACCTCCCACAGTGCGTGCACAGCCTTGAGGAGATCCTGCAGGCAAACATTGATTGAACCATGGGGTCACTTGTTGTCTGCTCAGAGACATGATTGTTGATGGTAGCGGCTGTATGCTTTCCATAGGGATAAGAAAGTGTCAAAAGTCTCCAGGGCAATAGCCAGACTGATATTCTTGGCTCACAGGAACTAAGTAAATCTTCTTCAAATATAGCACCTAGACCTTCACACAGTAAAATAATAGTGGGAGAAAGGGGTTGACTTTATGCCAGTCCCAATGCTAGTTTTGCTTCAAAAAAATTGGCTTTTAAAGATGCCTATAGAATCAAAACTTGAGATAGTTTTCCTAAATTCACTTCAAAACGCAACTTTGAACATGATGGAAGAGCCTGTTTCCGTCAATATTTTTCTATTGTTTGTGTATATCTACATTTTTGCAAAAAACTGGCAGGCAGGAAGGTGTGCCTAGTAATGCCTCAATGTCAATGCAAACTCCTTAATTTTTCAAAGGAAAAACAGATTGAGAGAAAGCAAATCAGTGACCAACAGTAAAATGAAATAGATACCAGAAGTGTAATGGCAACAGGAAATCTTGATCACAATGTAGAAAGACTGAAGTGATTAAATTTAATCTTAAATCAGTTTATTTTTCACTAAGATCAGTAATAACAAAGCAATATTGGTCTTTCTGCATGTTTTATTCAGTCTATGTTCCCCAGTGTACAAAAAGAACAACACAGCAAAGAAAGCATCATACAGAGGAAGCAAACCTATCTTTGACCAAGCTGTTGGTCATCTGACCCAATACCTCCATTTGTGGCTCAGTGTCACAATTTATTTTAAAACATTTCAATGAAGTACCTTATGTTTTGTTGTAGAATCACTCATGCTGACCAGTTTCCCAAACTTTACTACTCCCACTTAAATTAGTCCCTCTGTTTACCTTTTTGCTTATCAAGAATCCATCTATCTCTGCTTCAGAAATATTCACAGGGACGGCTTTCACCCCCTTTTCAGAAAGAAAATTCCAAAGACTCACCAGCCTCTGTGAGAAAAAAACCCCTCCTTATATCTATCTTAAATAGATGGTAACTCATATTTAAACAGTGACCCCTTGTCCCAGATTCTCCCACAAAGGTAAACATCCTCTCCCCATCCAGTCTTTTGTGGTCAAGTGACCACAGGCTCAAAATTGGACACTCTAAATTGACCCATAGATGGAAAAGTCAGGCCTGACAGAAAATTGGCCCAAACTAAACAGTAGTCGGCAGCAAGTGGCTGCAGCAAACAGTGAAAAACCAAGATCAAAGAGGTTACAGAGATTCAAGGGGAACCAGTTTCAATTAGCCCAAGTGTTGTGCATTGGAGAAATGGATCAGACATTCTGGTACCTTGGCTGCCTGACGTTTTGCACTTTACACCTCCAGGCACGGCGACAGTGAAGAGTGTTGGTGCGACCCCACTGGATGATTTGAACCCAGCTCATAATCCCATTGACCAAAGGCCACAGAACATTCTGGAAGGTTTCAGTATGAGGAGGGACACACCTGGACATTAGCCCCCTCAGTGGGGACTCAGTGAAGACTCAGCGAATATGTGACCTCGCCAACAGCAGAGCCCTAACTACTTGTAGAAAGAGAGAGACACTCAGAGAGAGAGTGAGAGGAGAGAGGATATGCCCTGACCTGACCTGCAAGAACCAGCTTCATGGAAGAGAGCCAATCCTATGTCAGACACGAAGGAAATTCCAATGGCCCAGCTCAAGCACATGAATCATTGCAGGTAATACTCTTTCTTAAATGGATAGGGCGAGATAGAGAGTGATTCTTTTGGGTATGTGGGAAATGCTTTCATAGTGATTTTAACAAGAAATATTTTGTTAATAAAATTGAGATGAACTGCAAACTAAATTCTGTGTCCCTCTGTCTGCCTCACCAACAAGAGCACTTGGGTAAAGTGGTTTCAATACATGAACTGATCAAAGCGTCCAAAGTATAGACAACCGTTTCAAGACCCATCAGGATTCTATATGTTTCAAGCCATCTCTCACTTTTGTGAACTCCAGTGGATACAAGCCTACCTCATCCACTCTGTCTTCAAAGGGCAACACATCCATTCTTGGTTTAATAAACCTTCTCTGAACTTCTTCCAATTCATGTATATCCTTCCTTAAATAAGGAGACCAATGCTATACTCAGGTATAGTCTCACCAGTGCCCTGTATAAAATGAAGCAAAAGCTTCATACTTTTATATTCAGTTCTCCTTGCAATAAACAGTAACATTTTGTTAGTTTTCCTAATCATTTGCTGTACTTACATACTGACCTATTTGTGATTCAGAACACACAAATCCTTCGATATCTCAAAGCTCTGCAATCTCTCACTATTTTGATAATCTGTCAATTAAAAAAATTCTTCCTGCCAGAGTCGATGATTTCAAATTTTTCCACATTTTATCGCATTTCACAGACCTTTGCCCACTCATTTAACCCATCCTGTTGCATTGTTCCTATATCCTCTTCACAACTTACTTATCTGCTATCATTGTGTCATCAGCAAATTTAGCAACTATACTTTTGGTTCCTTCATCCGAGTCACTTATATAAGGTGTAAATACTTGAGAGTCCATCACAGATCCTCATGGAGCATCACTTGCTCCATATTGTTAACCTGAAAATGACCCATTTATGTCTGTTCTGTTCTTTGTTTGCCAGCCGCTCTTTTATCTATGATAAAATGTCACTCCATATTCCATAAGCCTTTTATTTTCCAAAATACACTTTGATGTGACACTTTTTCAACTGCCTTCTGTAAATTGAAGTACATTATATCTGCCAGTTTCTCCCAACTAGAAAGAAAATGAGTAAATTGATAAATGAGACACGATTATCCAAGTCATCTTGTATCCTTCAAGATGGAGATCCAGTACAATCAGTATGTTCATTTCCAAGCATTACTGGGTTTTTACTGTTTTTCTTACCCTCTGAAAAGGAATACCAGCAAATTGTTTAAAAGTGACTTCCTTTTCACAAGACAGTATTGACTTTGACTGATTACCTTGAATGTTCCTAAGTGCCCTGTCATAATATCTTTACTAATACTTTTGAACTTCTTCCCCATACTAACTGGTCTGTTAGTTCCTGCTTTCTGTCTTCCTGCATGCTTATAAATATACTAATGCTCCATGTTATTGGTACATTAGTATATTTATGTGCATTGTGTAAACTGCATAAATATAAGTTCTTATTGAAGTTATTTTCTGATGACAGCATAAAAGCTCAGACTGTCCTTATGAACCAACCATTCTCTCCTGGCTTCATTTCAACAGGATAAATTCAACAGTCCTGAGCTCCCAGGAAGGAAGACAGACACAATGGGATATGTGGTTCAGATAATCAGTGCTATTTCTTTTTTTCAGCATGGGTCCTCATCCGCAAAGTGGGATTTATAGCATACAGTTATATTTTCAAAGGAAGATGCAATTAGTAAATTACACTAACTTTTGTGACAGGGTCTTTGAAATAGTAATCATTGATGTCAGATGCAGTTTGTTACAGTGTCCCTTAAACACCACAACAGGTGATTTCTGTTCTTATATCTCAGCAGGATGAAGGCAAATCACCATTTATGACATTGTGTGCAGACAATCATGAGACTGAATGAATGAAAGATTTTTATTGTCATGTGTATTTTATAATGAAATACAATGATAAGCTTCCACTGTTGCCATGGCCTGGCACTATTTTGAATAGTTTAAGAATAATAAATAAAAATAAAATGATATAGCCGAAAGACAGTTCATAATCCTACTGCCAACGCCAGTGCCAAACCCAACCAACATCGAAGTCGCTACTCCTCAGGTGCCATCTTTGCCTGCTGGACCTACCTCACTGACGTCACCTCCGCCAATGTAGCAGCTGATGCTGGATTCCGTGCTCGCTCCTCCGCCAACCACCGCCCCTCCACCATCAGCCAGAGTCCCACTCCTGGTTCATCAGCCACCTCGCTGCTGCCCTCCAGCATTCTGCTGGCTCACCACACTCTGGACCCTGACAGAGTCACCATTCTACCGCCTTCTGCCTTTCTCATTGATCTGGTCACTGCTGAGGCTGCCATGACCGACTGCTCCCCAAAAGGTAAGTAGAAGCAGAAGCTTAAAAAGTCAAAAGAAAGCAAGAAAAGAAGATAAAAATGAAAAGCAGATAAATTGGACAAGCCCCAGACTCAGGAGCCTGAATGCTGCCTGTTGGTGAAACAAACCAGCAACAAAGCCTGGCTAACAGCGGAATAACTTTAGCCAAATGTTCCAAATTGAGCCAAAATAGAAATAGCTGAAAAATCTCAGCAGGTCTGTGGAGAGAATGCTGAGGAAACGTTGTGGGTCCAGTGACCCTTCTTCAGAACTGATGGTACCTCAGAAAAGGATGTTTTTTGTATGGAAGATAAGTTTGGGAGGGTGGTGGGGGTGGGGGCGGAGAGGTCGGGATTGCAGCAAAATGGAAGGGGGGTGTGGAGGAGGAGGAAAGGGTAAACGTTAGATGGAGATAGAGCCTGAAGAGAGGGGAGAACAGTTGGGCAGACAAAGGAGTGGTTAGTGATCAGCCTTGGAAGATGAATAGATGCTAATGGGGACTATTAGTGACTGATAATGGGTAGTGTGTGGTAGCAGCCCATGTGATGCTAAGGCATGGTGTGTGGGGGTGGAGGAAAGTGTGGGGAAAGGTACTCAAGCTCTAAAATTGGTGAACTCGATATTGCTGAGATATTTGTATCATCAATAGTCACAGGTGGGGTGCCAGAAGACTGGAAATTGGCTAATGTGGTGCCACTGTTTAAGAAAGGTGGTAAGGGCAAGTCAGGGAACTATAGACCAGTGAGCCTGAAGTTGGTGGTGGGCAAGTTGTTGTAGGGAATCCTAAGTGACAGGATGTACATTTTTTGGAAAGGCAAGGAATGATTAGGGATAGTCAACATGGCTTTGTACGTGGGAAATCATGACTCACAAACTTGATTGAGTTTTTTGAGGAAGTAACAAAGAGGACTGATGAGGGCAGAGCGATAGATGTGATCTATATGTACTTCAGTAAGGTGTTCAACAAGGTTCCCCATGGTAGAAGGTAGAAGACAAAGGGTGGTGGTGGAGGGTTGTTTTTCAGACTGGAGGCCTGTGAACAGTCGAGTGCCTCAAGGATCGGTGCTGGGTCCTGTACTTTTTGTCATTTAAAGAGATGATTTGGATGCGAGCATAAGAGGTACAATTAGTGAGTTTGCAGATGACACCAAAATTGAAGGTGTAGTGGACAGCGAAGAGGGTTACCTCAGATTACACCAGGATCTTGATCAGATGGGCCAAAGGGCTGAGAAGCATACCAAATGCCTTCTTCACTATCCTATCTACCTGTGACTCCACTTTCAAGGAGCTATGAACCTGCACTCCAAGGTCTTTTTGTTCAGCAACACTCCCTAGGACCTTACCATTAAGTGTATAAGTCCTGCTAAGATTTGCTTTCCCAAAATTCAGCACCTTGCATTCATCTGAATTAAACTCCATCTGCCACTTCTCAGCCCATTGGCCCATTTGGTCAAGATCCTGTTGTAATCTGAGGTAATCCTCTTTGCTGTCTGCTACACCTCCAATTTTGGTGTCATCTGCAAACTTACTAACTATACCTCTTATGCTTGCATCCGAATCATTTATGTAAATGACAAAAAGTATAGGATCTAGCACCGATCCTTGTGGCACTCCACTGGTCACAAGCCTCCAGTCTGAAAAACAATCCTCCACCACCACCCTCTGTCTTCTACCTTTGAGCCAGTTCTGTATCCAAATGGCTAGTTCTCCCTGTATTCTGTGAGATCTAACCTTGCTACTCAGTCTCCCATGGGGAACCATGTCGAACGCCTTACTGAAGTCCACATAGATCACATCTACCACTCTGCCCTCATCAATCCTCTTTGTTACTTCCTGAAAAAACTCAATCAAGTTTGTGAGACATGATTTCCCACGCACAAAGCCATACTGACTATCCCTAATCAGTTCTTGCCTTTCCAAATACATGTACATCCTGTCCCTCAGGATTACCTTCAACAACTTGCCCACCACCAACGTCAGGCTCACTGGTCTATAGTTCGCTGGCTTGTCTTTACTACCCTTCTTAAACAGTGGCACCATGTTTGCCAACCTCCAGTCTTCCGGCACCTCACCTGTGACTATGGATGATACAAATATCTCAGCAAGAGGCCCAGAAATCACTTCTCTAGCTTCCCACAGAGTTCTCAGGTACACCTGATCAGGTCCTGGGGATTTATCCACCTTTA
>NC_057718.1:35292068-35352908 GCF_004010195.1 Chiloscyllium plagiosum | reverse complement strand
GGGGTGTCTATAATACAATCCCAATAAGGTGATCATCCTTTTCTTATTTCTCAGTTCCACCCAAATAACTTCCCTGGATGTATTTCTGGGAATATCCTCCCTCAGCACAGCTGTAATGCTATCCCTTATCAAAAATGCCGCTCCCCCTCCTCTCTTGCCTCCCTTTCTATCCTTCCTGTAGCATTTGTATCCTGGAACATTAAGCTGCCAGTCCTGCCCATCCCTGAGCCATGTTTCTGTAATTGCTATGATATCCCAGTCCCATGTTCCTACCCATGCCCTGAGTTCATCTACCTTCCCTGTTAGGCCCCTTGCATTGAAATAATTTAATTTATTAGTCCTATCTTGTCCCTGCCTGCCCTGACTGTTTGACTCTCTTTTCTCAACTGTACCAGTCTCAGATTGATCTCTTTCCTCACTATCTCCCTGGGTCCCACCCCCCACCTTACTATTTTAAATCCTCCCGAACAGCTCTAGCAAATCTCCCTGCCAGTATATTAGTCCCCTTCAATTCAGGTGCAATCCATCCTTCTTGTACAGGTCACTTCTACCCCAGAAGAGATTCCAATGATCCAAAAACGTGAATCCTTCTCCTCTGCACCAGCTCCTCAGCCATGCATTCATCTGCTCTATCCTTCTATTCCTGCCCTCACTAGCTCGTAGCACTGGGAGTAATCCAGATATTACTACTCTCGAGGACCTCCTTTTTAAATTTCTGCCTAGCTCTCTGTAATCTCCCTTCAGAATCTCAAGCTTTTCCCTTCCAATGTCATTGGTTCCAATGTGGACAATGACCTCTTGCTGGCTCCTCTCCCCTGTGAGAACATTCCGAACCCTCTCTGAGACATCCTTGAGCCTGGCACCAGGGAAGCAACACACCATTCTGATTTTTTGCTGCTGGCCACAGAAACGTCTGTCTGTACCTCGAACAAGAGAATCCCCTAACACAATTGATCTCTTGGAACCCGACATACCCCTCATTGCATTAGAGGCAGTCTCAATACCAGAAACTTGGCTTCTGATGAATTTTCTGAGGTCACCTTAACTAACCCCCAGGACTTTAAAAAGAGATTTATCCTCCTCTGTAAACCATAAGTTTGATAACTCAGTGGTTATGTATAGATCATAATTTCAAAAGACCTTAAAGTGATTCTGCGGTCAAATATTTGAAGTTGTCAACTGCTGACACTGGGTAAAGGGTTTTGAGAAATGATTCCTGTATGAAAACACTGGTTTGTTTAAGAACATGATCGGTTTTTAAAATGAAATTAAACGTGTTTCCTGTTCTCTCCCAATTTAATATGCTTTTGCTTCCTAAATATCAACAGTTTTGGATCATGAACTCAAAAGTTTGATGCAAAAATGGGAATGCATTTATACAAAATATTCACACAAGCACTCCATTTCTCTGGTCAGCATGTTGCATTGACTCATCAACAGAGGAGCAGGAGACGCTACTGATAGATTGAAAATGCCCATTACAGGTATATTTAAATCTTGTCTGCTTTAAGATCATCCTCATCGTGTTAACTCCTCGTGCTAATAGATTGCAAAGACCTAACTGACACCAGCTATATTAAAAGGGTTCATACAGTCTGTACAGGCTTGTTTATGCTTTGAGGCTGCCATTAACATCTGTGCATTTTAGTTGTTAATTTCCTGTATTCTGAAACAAGTATGTACCATCTCCTAAAAACCTTCTGATGGTTTTGGACTGACTTTGTCTGCTTTCTTTTATTCTGCTGGGACTGGCGGATAAGGGCGAGGACAGGAGCAGTTGGTTTGAATGCCATGCTCACTAAGGGTCTTCAGGCAGCAGTTGCAGAACCTCATGGAGCAGCTATGTGTGAGGTACCTTTGCTTTACTGAGGTGTTCGTCATTAAGTTATGTCATCAGCTGCAGCTGGTGGAATGACAGCACACAGTCCCTACAGTGCAAATAGAGGCCATTTGGCCCATCAAGTTTGCACTCATTCTCTAAAGAGCATCCCATCCAGACCCAGACCCCCACCCTATCCATGTCCATTTGGCCCGCATGTCCCCGGACACTATAGGGCAACTTAGCATGCTCAAACCACCTAACCTGCACATCTTTGGACCGTGGGAGGAAACTGGAATACCCGAAGGAAACCCACACAATCACGGGGAGAATGTGCAAACTCCATGCAGTCACCCAAGCCTGGAGTCGAACCTGCGTCCCTGGTACCGTGAGGCAGCAGAGCTAACCGCTGAGCCACCGTGCTGCTCTTTGTTATCAATTAATTAGAATCCCTATAGATCATAGAATCCCTACAGTGTGGAGACAGGTGCTTTGGCCCAATAAGTGCACACCAACCCTCTAAAGAGTATCCCACCCAAACTTATTACCCTACATTTACCCCTAACTAACACATCCTATGGGCAATTTTACATGGCCAATTCATCTGACCTGCACATCTTTGGACTGTGGGAGGAAATCGGAGCACCCGGAGGAAACCCACACAGACACTGGGAGAATGTGCAAACTCCACACAGACAGTCACCCGAGGCTGTAATCGAACCTAGGTCCCTGGTGTTGTGAGGCAGCAGTGCTAACCACTGACCCACCATGCTGCCCCACAATTACTGGCTACATTATTGCTACTTTAATGAGTTCCTTCCAGACTAGAGCCACTGACATCAGTGACATCTCCACTTTGCTATGTATTATTGTATCAGGGAAGTCACTATAGTTCTTTATCTCTGGAACAACACCTATACCACTTACCAAATAAGTAAGAATCACTCATGTACAAGCCCTACTGTGTGAGCTCATTTGCCTCCATTCATGTTATTATAAAACATGTCCATGCGGCTCGAGCCTGGGAGGCAGAAAGCCACTGAATGTCCATATGAACATGCTGGATAGACATAATGGGCAGGCTCAATTACTCTCCCATCACAGTGGAACCATCTTCTTCCCCTCCATCTCCTCCTTTCTCCAATTAGTTCATCACACAATCCAGTTTCACATCAGTTCTCAGTCCTGAGAGTCTGGCTGCAGAATGTAGTGTCTTAGTGTAACGCAGAGACATTCTGGCTCTGTGGCATTCACAAGGAGACTGGCAGGGTGTGTGGCAGAGGAGCAGAACATGTTTTCATCCTGGGAGAATACAGCAGGTGCCATTCATTGGGAGCTCTGACCTCTCTATTGAGATTGTGTCTTAGCAAGGCCATAGCTCTGCATGTAATCAGGGTCTTTGGAGCTCTGGAAGGCTCTGCTGACAGCCGAGCTCCAAGAATCAAGTTGACAGCCATCTGAGCCTCCAATAGCACCAGTGGGAGCTGCCAACAGAATCTCAGCATTGCAGACACCATTATTATATTCAGGCAGCTGATCACTCCATTAATGTATTTAAGTTCTGCAAGTCAGAGTTCTTGACTCCTTTGTGACAGCTGCTCCAGCATTGTCACTCACTACGACCGTGATTCTCCTGCACCCTATAATGGCCTGTACCAGAGGTCAAACATTGATTGAAACTGGCCTCAGCCTGCTCCAGTTATCACTTCCTCCTGTATGCTGTGCACAACCTTCTCCTGCATGGAAAAAAAAGTATGTAAGGTCTTGAGAAAACGTGCCTGCAATAGTTAAAATGTTTTGCTCCTGTCGAAGGGATGTGATGCTTACAACAGGGAGTAAGAGATGCAGGGTTTCTGTGCAGGAGGGAAATAAAGGGCTGTGTGATGAACTAATTGGAGGAAGGAGGAGATGGAGGGGAAGAAGGTGGTTTCACTGTGAAGGGAGAGTAATTGGCACAGGTTCTTAAGGCACAATTCTTATGTTCACAGCTGTGGTGAGTAATTGAGCTGTATTTTTTTCCATAGTGTAGCCATATCTTGGACGCTAAGCTCTTGACATTGACCTCCTGAGCAACATTTTCCACTTGTGGCTGAAATGTTGCCTGGCAAAGACAGGATTATACTCAGCCTTTATATAGTGGCTCAAAGGCCTTCAATAACAAAACAAAGAAGCTGAGTGTTCTTCTTATATTTCTTCCAGCCACTTTATATCATTCACAAGAGTACAGACAGTGTCAGTGAGAGTTGAGAGAGTCTGAGAGACCAGCAGTGCCATTGAGAAACATGTCCATGAGAAAAGAGTGTTAATGAGAGTCGATGATAACCTACTGTACAAGTGAGAGTCAATGGGAGCAGAGAGCAAGAGTCAATGGGAACAGAATGTGTCAGTGAAAGCAGAGAGAATCAGTGAAATGTAGACAATTAGTGAGAATGGAAAGAGACAGTTTGACAAGAAGTAATGAAATTGGCCAAAAGATTGAATTGGGAGAAGTGGCTGGTCAGTGCGATATGGGAGAGCCAGCGAGAGGGCTCATCTCAGTAATTCAGAGTGAAAGCTGAGCAAGGAACATTGGGAAAGAAATTCAAAAGTGGTGGCACAGCCGAGGGAATGGATTGGTACATTTGTTATAATGCTTCATTGAATTGCTGTTTTTAGCTGTTGTTAGCAATTCACTTGAAACTAACTTCCCATTCTATTCTAGATTGATATTTAGCAATTCCGGTGATTTCAGGTAACACCATTATTGTTTTTTAAAAAATTATTTTCAGGGTGTTGGTTAGCTCAGTTGGATGGATGCCTGGTTTGCAATGCAGAGTGATGCTGTCAGAGTGATTTCCCATTCCAACGGAAATTACCATGAAGCACTCTCCTTCTCAACCTTGCCCCTTGCCTGAGGTATGGAGACTACTACCAGTCATCTCTGTCTAATGGGAAAATGCAACATGTGATGACTTAACCTTTTACTATTATTTTAATATTTCAAATGTTTAGACGTAAGTTACTCAGAGATCAGTCGCTTAAGTTTTATAGGTCAGTATCTCAGAAGTCAGTATTTTGCCAGTGTTTCAATGATTTAGAGACTAGTGGATTCACTAGATCAGTGTAGTTCTCTTTCATGCTGTGCTAGGTAGGAACATCTAGACATTTCATGCATTATGGATAACCATGTGTGCAGGAAGTGCTACTAGTTACTCAAGCACAAACTCCAGGAAGACAAGAGTGCTAGAAGTAGATTCAGAAAGGTGTAAATAAACAGAGAGACTTGATTACCTGTATATACAAATCCCTAATGTTGGCAGAGCAAGGTAAAAAGGTGGTCAAAGTGGAAAGTTGGTTACTCAGATTCACAAGTAAAGCTATAGAATATAAAAGCAAAATAATCATTCTAAAACATTGTCCTTTACTGGCTAGCTGGAACATTGTGGATAAATCTCCACATCACATTTCAGACAAAATGTAAAGCTTTTGAGAGGAATTATCAGGATGTTATCCAGGAATTTTTTTTTAAAATGTTACTACTGTTGTCCTTATAGCAGAGCTGGTTAAGAGGCGACTGAATCAAGGCTTTCAAAATGATGAGATTTTTTAACCAGAATACTGTAAAAAAACCCTGCTCTCTCTGGTGAGTTGGGTTAAATTCAGAGACCATGAATTTAAAATGATTGGCAGAAAGTGGTGGGTTGAAGGGAGTTGCTCGGATCTAGCATTCTCTACTTGGAAAGTGGTTGATTCAATAAAAGATATTAAAAGGGAATTGGAGAGAAAACTTAGTGTAAGGATTATGGATAAAACGTGAGGGAGTGAGACTAAGCATGACTTTCCCTTCTAAGGTCCAGTGTAAGTACAATGCACCAAATAATCTTCACCTATGTTGTCGTTAATACTAATTGTAGATAGTATACTTGTACAGTTATCTTGAGGCTTTATTTCTCATGTAACATCTGTATAATTGATCTGAAGTAAATAAAATCTGCTTGCTTTTTTATCTTCCCTAAGTAAGTCCCTGCACTGATATTGTCTCCTTCGTCAGAAGAGGTCAAAGGTACTCATCTTAGCCTGTTTCAACCAGCTTGATAAGAATCTATAGTTTCATAGCTCAAACCTGTACTGAGGTCAGGAGGTGGGAGTTTTTATTCCAATGTGTAATCAGAGATCAGTGGACAGTGGAGAGAAACTCAGTTAATATCAGTAAATATACTTATTAACTCGGGCGGTTCAACAACCTTGTCATTGTAATTAAGTGCATGTTGATTCAGATACCCTGTACTCTGTGACACAGGAACTCCCCCAAGCAAACCCTCCAGTGGTCATTAGCATTTATTGATTAAATAAACCTGCTTTGTAAAAAGCACAACTAGACATAAATGAAACAAAGGCATTGCACAAGTTGATTATTGTAATTGTTTAAGTCAGTTAGAGTACATAAATATGGCCTAAAGAATCACTGGAATGTTTAACTTGGTTTTGAAGAAGGGTTTATGCCCGAAACGTCGATTCTCCTGTTCCTTGGATGCTGCCTGCCCTGCTGCGCTTTTCCAGCAACACATTTTCCACTCTGAAAAATTAGCAAGTCTTTTTAAAATGATTTTGTAAATCATGGCAATTATATTTGTTATGATGCCTGTTACTTCTAAGTGGCTGGAGGAGGTTTGACTGTGTGTTTTAGAAACCTACCAACTTCTGCGTTCAGATGTTTACTTTAAAGAAAAGCATCGAAAGGGTCATTCTGCAATAGCCCCCCAAAATTTCCCTGGGAACAAGCTCCCTAAAATTTAATAGAAATTAATTTGTCATAAAATATCCCAAATTAACATCTTGACTGTGTTAAATAAATCCTCCTTAAACATCTATGCTGCACAATAAGCAGCGCACCGATTGAAAAGTCGGTGTGTTCAGGTGTGTCGAATTTCTAACCAACTGAACAGCATTTTTTAAGAATCACACTGAGTAATTTGATTAAAAATCTGCCGATCTCTGCAGTGAATATGCTTAATGGCCCAGCCTCACTGAGAAGAAGTTCCTTCAATGGTCTTAAACGTGCAACCCCTTATTCTGAGATTAGGCTCTCTGCTCATAGATTCTCCCACAAGTGGAAACAATCTTTCTGACTTGACCCTGTCAAGTCCAATAAGAATCTTCTTTCTTTCAATAAGATTGCGTTTTATTCTTCTTTATTCCATTATGTACAGGCCCTATCTACTTACGCTTTTCTCATAGGACAGACCTTACAAACTTAGTATCAACCTCGAGAACCTTTTCTGGTCTACGTCCAATGGCAGTATATCTTGCCTAAGATAAGGTGCCCACAACTGTTTACTGCATTCAACTGTGGTACAGCTAGTGCTTTAGCAAAAGTTCCCTATTTTTATAAGACCTTAAGACCATATGAAGGCCCTTTGAACCTGATCTGCCATTCAAAGGATCATTCAACGTTTCTCAGGTCCACTTTCCTGCCCTTTCCCCATCACCCCGATTCCTACAATCATCAAGAATCTATTTGACCCACCCTTAAATAGAAACAAGTGTGTCTTTATGGCAAACAGTTCCAAAGACTCACAACCTTCTGAGAGAATAAATTCCACCTCATCTCAGCCTTAAATTGGTGCCTCATTATTCTGAGACTATGCCTTCTGGTCCTTGATTCTCTCACGAGGGGAAACATCCTCCCAGCATTAATCCTGTGATGCCACTTAAGAATCAAGATGAGTCAATGAGATCATCTCTCAATCTTCTAAGTGAGTAGAATCTTAACTTATATAGTCTTTGCTCATAAGATATTCCTCTATACCAAGGAACATCCTAGTTAACCTACCTCTAATGAAATGATAGCTTTCTTAACAAAGGGACCTAAACTGCTCACAGTACACCAGGTGTGGTCTCATTTCTACTCTTATACTCCAAGGCTCTTGAAACAAGGGTAGACATTCCATCCATCTTCCTGATTACCTGCTGCACTGTGCTGGCTTTCTTTGTTTCACGTATAAGTAACCCTCAAGTCCCTTTGTGTAGCAGCTTTCTGTAGATTTCCTTTTCATTTAAATAATATTCTGGTCTTTTGACTCTCCCTTGCAAAATGAGCTTCTCATTTTCCACATTATACTGCATTTGTCACTTACTTAAACTGTCAATCTCTGTAAATTGCTTGTATCCATCTCACAACTTGCCTTTCCGCTTACTTTAGTGTTGTCTGCAAACTTAACCTCAGTACATTCACTTCCTTCCTGCAAGTCATTCGTATATATTGTAGGCAGTTGTAGTCCCAGCACTGATCCCTGCGAAACCCCACAGGTCACGGGTCGCCAACCTGAAAAAGAACTTCATCATACTTCATTCCATTTGTATTAAGGGTCAACATACCATTTGCCTTTCCTGTTACTGCTGAACTTGGATGCTAGCTTTTTGTGATCCGTGGATGAGAACTCCCACACCCCTCTGTTCTGTAACTTACTGCAATCTTTCTCCATTTAAATAATATTCAGCTCCCCCACATTCTTCGTGCCAAGGTGCATAATCTCACATTTTCTCACATTCCCATCTGTCAAGATTTTGCCCACGTACTTAACCTGCCTATGTTCCTCTGCAGACTCTTTGTGTCATTGTCATCATTTGCCTTCTGACCTAGAAAAAGGTCATTCAGTTCATTGTACCTATGCTAGCCTTTTTGAAAGGCTAATCACTTAGTCCCATTTATCTTCTGTTCCAGTTTCTTTCTCAGAACCTATAAGATTCTGCCTCTCTTATTCAGAGTTTAGCACAATTCCCCAAGTCAAGTCTAAGCATAAAGGTTTGGCCTGATTATGATGTTCTGTCTCGTTGCTACACAGATCTATGTTAATCTTTATTCATAAAGAATGCAAAAATAGATACTTCAAATTTAAAAGGAGAAATCTTTGTAATTTAGTGAGAAATGTAAGTAGTCGACACATGCAGAAGTTCTGACAGAATTTTAATTCTTGATGATATCAAAAGGCTGCAATTGAATAACTGCAGGACAAGGAACCAAGATATATATGCGCATTAACAAGCCGATAGTAAGTCCTTCATCAACATGCTTGAATGGGTGCACTAATGAGATGAATTACGTTGAGATTTTGATCAAGAATTTAAAGAGAGCTTGTTACATCAAATTTGAAAACCAAAAATTTGTACCTTACAGCTGGGTAAACACTATAGTGATGTTGACATTTTCCACGTAATCTTTAAATTGCAATGTTCATTCAAAGAAGTAAGCAGCATCTTTCTTATTTCTGATGGCATCACTGCAGATAGTGCTTGCGTGCGTGAGGGCTGGAATGTCTGCAGCTGTAGATTTGCGCACTGTGAACAAAATAAGGGTACATATTTCTGATAAGGCCTTCGGTTCCCTCACTGATTGTAATATGGCATTTGCTGGTGACATCATCTTGTCTTCCATCTCTCTCTCTCTATAAAGGATGTTATGTAAAGGATTTAGGACCCTGGAATAACTTTACAATGATGACACAGAGTTGCTTCGCACAGGATACAAATAGCATAGTCTGGGCAGAGATATGAAGAATTGAAGAAATCGATAGAGTTCAGGGAAAGTCTCTTAACAATGTCAATGAGAATCTTGGTGCCAAGTGTAGAGATGGCTAAAGCCCTTTGGGAAAGTTTGCCAAATCACATGCCAGTCAAGGTCCTGCTTGGCCAGCAGTGAATATTCCCCTGGAATGAAGGCCCCCCCCCCCCCCCCCCCCCCAGGAGAGAAGTGGCACTCTTCAGAGCCAATCCATTAGGCTGCCCGCTTTATTGAATCGCAGCATCACTGGTGAAGCAGTGGGTGCTGCTGATAAACACGTACCTGAGCCTCAGACCATTGCTGCATCCTAGGCCAGAGGTAAGCAATGGTGGGAAGGACATCTGGGGTGAATGTCTGAGGAGATGGCTAGGTAGGCAGTTAGCTGTAAGAACAAGGAGCTGACTCTCAGCAGGCTAACTCTTAAAATGCCAGTTCCTTTGACCAGGTATAGAGTGCCTCTGAAGGAGGATACGGTGCCTTTCTAGAAGTCCATGTAACACATAGTTACTTATCATGCTCCCTGCTTGGCAAGCTTCCTCTTCATTGCTGTTAATACAATTGATGTAGTATTATGAGCTTCTATAGGTCCGGATGAGATGGCTGAGACTGCCAATGAGCAACAGGGTGAGAAAATCATCACAAGCTTTACCACGGCAGCCTTAACTGAGATAATGCCCAGAAGATGGTGGAGCATCCATTTGCCAATCTCCCCACCACAAAACCTGTCACAGGGAAGGGAACAAATTTCTGTTCCCTAATGTTTGCCAAGGGACTTTCTTCTCAATAATGAAAGATAAATATTAAAAATAAGTGTAAGGATGAAATCATTTCCTTCCTGGAAAAGTGCCCAGGAGTATCTATGTCCAATGTAAATTTTGATATACCAGTCTGAAATGTATTCTTTAGATTAGATTCCCTACAGTATGGAAACAGACCATTAGCCCAACAAATCCACACTGACCCTCTGAAGAGTAGCCCACCCAGACCCATTCCCCTACCCCTGACTAATGCACCCAACACACAATGGGCAATTTAGCATGGCCAATTCACCTAACCTGCACATCTTTGGATTGTGGGAGGAAACTGGAGCACCCAGAGGAAACCCATGCAGACACGGCGAGAATGTGCAAACTTCACTCAGACAGTTGCCCGAGGATGGGATCAAACCCAAGTCCCCTGGTGCTGTGAGGCAGCATTGCTAACCACTGAGTCACCATGCCATATAATCAAAAGAATGTGTGCTGCATTGTAAGCAGTTCCTTTGTCCACTGTTAAATCACTCAAAGTATTATCCATTTAAATAAATAACTAGCAGATCTTCCAGGATACAGAAAAATTTTTTTGGACTTGCACATAAATGGCAGCATTTGCTATTGCTGGACATTGCCGTAGCCAGTTTCATGGTTTAGGATAACTATTGTCATTGTCTCAGTTACTGACACTGGTTTTACAAAGAGCAGTGAGATAAAAGACGGGATGTAGACAGGATCTTTTAATTTGAGGTGGACATTGGAAAGGTAGGATGGTTACCAGATCACATTCAGGCCAGCACTCCCAGCCTATCAGGGTGGGGATGGGGATGTTTTACAGGGTTTGGGGTCTTAATGACCCTACAGTTGGACCTACAGCCTAACTGGTAGCTGGGAGAGGCAGGGGAGGTGTGAATTGAGCCATGTTCTGGCTACATCTGGAGCTGTCTGTGTGTGACTTTAACAACAGAGGCAGGTCTTCATCTTCAAAGTAGTATGGGTCAATGAAGAGTTGAGACCCGAGGTGGGGTAGGGAAACATTGGTTACTAAAATGTCATTGCTGTGCATTAGTTTATTACAGTGTAAAGTCACACTTTATTACTCATTGAGTTGCAGCAGATCAGCTTCCAAGAGCTCCTGATAGTTACCTGCCCCCCATTAAAACCTTGGGAAGTCAGGAGGAGAGCTCTTCACAGGTTCATTAACAGCCTGACCATGTCCAATTAATGAGGCTGTTAACTTCATTTTCCAATCCTCAGCCCGTTCAAGTCTCTCTGCATTTGAGGGAAAGTCACTCACAGGGTGGGGACACAGGCGGCAGACAGACGTACGGGCTCTTAGCATCATTTTCCTTGCTGTCCTGTCTCCTGCTCCACAGTGGAACTGTAGAGCACTTGTATGGGCTCAGTGATAATGTTCGTACCTCTGGGCCAGGAGAATAAGTTTCAGGTCTGACCTGCTCCAAAGGTGTGTGCTAAAATCTCTGAAGACATTGATGAGAAAACATCTACAAGCAGAACGTGGATGATTGCAGATTGACTGCCCAATATACACGCCATCTAATTTTCCAATTCATTGTCTGCCTCCAAGATTTTGTCCTGGCAGTGGAAGGTTGGAAAAGAACCAAACATCTGTGGAAAACTCAGTCATTGTATACTTAGTTAGGCAGCGCCTTCAGTACTCATCAGTTTGCTAATTAATGGGATAAAGAAAGGGTTTGGAATTCATCCCACTTGACTTCAGATTCATTTAGGCAAATCTAGATAAAGAGACAAGCGAACAGTGATTATCAGTTATCCTGATGGGGTTTGATGCACAGACATCTGGTACAAGATTCATGTGCAAGACAAGCATCAGCATAGATCATTTGAGCCAAATCATATATATCTGAACTTTTATATGCAGATACATGTGATAGGAGTGAAAAAGAATGCCCCAACAAGCCAGATGTTTCTGGCTGGAAAGACCTTGGTAGATTCATTAGCACTCTTGCGTTGTTTTAATTGTTAATTCTAACATATGGCACTTCTGCCTTGCCTCCTTCCAACAGTGCCTAAACTCACTAGACATAGATTAATTGAATGCAGTTTTTCTCAGGAATATTCTCTGAAGATCTTTGAAATCTGAAATTAAAAAAAAAGCTGAAATTGCTCAGCTGTTCAGGTGAGGCAACATCTGCATAGCGTGAGACAGGTAACGTTTCAGATCTATTAGCCTGATGAATTCCAATGACTCCAGATAATGAGTCACTAATGCAGTTTTCTCTGTGGCTGCAACTGTATCAAGATTTGTCAAATTGATGTTTAAAACCAGTTACGTACATCTGATGTCACATGATTATCAACATTTTTTTTAAGATTAGATTCCTTACAGTGTGGAAACAGGCCCTTTGGCCCAACAAGTCCACACCGACCCTCCGAAGAGTAACCCCACCCAGACCCATTTCCCTCTGACTAATGTACCTAACACTGTGGACAATTTAGCTTGGCCAATTCACCTGACCTGCACATCTTTGGACTATGGGAGGAAACCCACGCAGACACGGGGAGACTAGGATCAAACCCGGGTCCCTGGTGCTGTGAGGCAGCAGTGCCAACCACTGAACTACCGTGCCACCCCAGCTACTGTGCCAAATCAAGAACAATGACTGGTTTGAGAATTTGTTATTTGGAGATAAATGACAGGCCAAAATCATTGACATTATGGAAGGAGGAATGATTTTCTATTGACAATTCTGAATTAGATTTCAGATTTTTTTTTAGATTACTTACAGTGTGGAAACAGACCCTTCAGCCCAACAAGTCCACACCGACCCGCTGAAGCGCAACCCACCCAGACCCATTCCCCTACATTTATCCCTTCACCTAACACTACAGGCAATTTAGCTTGGCCAATTCACCTAACCAGCTCATTTTTGGACTGTGGGAGGAAACAGGAGCACCCAAAGGAAACCTATGCAGACATGGGGAGAATGTGTAAACTCCACACAGAGAGTTGCCTGAGGCAGGAATTTAACCTGGATCTCTGATGCTGTGAGGCAGCAGTGCTAACCACTGTGCCACGCTAAGGAAATGAAGACACTAGCTAGATTATGTCCCATGTTTTCAATACTTCACTTTCCCAGTAGAAAGCTTTAGATGTAGATAATCGGGTGTAGCAGCATGTGGTATTACTTCAGATGTTGGCACTGTCAGTTTATTCTTGCTGTTTGTGTCACAGATGACAATGGCCACTTAGGCAAGGACAGGGAGGCAGTTGGAATGTATGAATTGATAATGACTAGGAGAAAGTGTGTACTGCAGGTGCTGGAGAGTCAAAATGTGTAGTGCCGGGAAAGTACAACAGGTCAGACAGCATCTGAGGAGCAGGAGAGTCGGTGTTTTGGGCATAAGCCCTTCATCAGGAATGTGGGTGGGTGTAAGGGGATTGAGAGATAAATGGGATGGGAGGTGGAGCTGGTGGGAAGGTAGCTTGAAAGGTGATAGGTAGATGAAGGTGGGAGATGATGGTGGTAGGACAGAGCGGAGGGTGGAGTCCTGGGCCTCCTCCAAATCTAAGCCACCCAATGTCTTGGGGAGGACCGTCTCATCTTCCACCTTGGGACCCTCCAATCACATGACATCAATGTCGATTTCACCTGTTTCCTCATCTCCCCTTCCCCCACCTTATCCCAGATCCAACCCTCCAACTCGGCACCGTCCTCATTACTTGTTCTACCTGTCCATCTTCCTTCCCACCTATCTGCTCTACCTTCCTCTCCAACTTAACACCATCACCCCCCCATCTTCATCTAACTATCGCCTTCCAAGCTACCTTCCCCTCAACCTCACCCTTCCCATTTATCTCTCAGCCCCCTTGGGCAATTCCCGCCTCCCCCCACCCACATTCCTAATGAAAGGCTTATGCCCAAAATGTCAACTCCCTTGCTCCATGGATGCTGCCTGACCTGCTGTGCTTTTCCAGTACCACACTTTTTGACTCTAATTTATTAAGTGTTATCAAGCCCCTTCGTTGGACAACAAGAAAGTTAATAGGCATTTAAACATTTGTAAAGCTCAACAACTTTTAAAATAATAATTTTTATTCATGTAATTCCACTAACATTGGACTGGATTTTATGTCAAGTGCCATAGGTGTGTGCAGAAGTGGACTAATCATCTATTCTTTGGATGCTGCCTGACCTGCTGTGCTTTTCCAGCACCACACCTTTTGACTCAGACTCTCCAGCATCTGCAGTCCTCACTTTCTCCTGATTTTCTTTTCCTGCTCAAACCCATGACCTTGTAGCAAGTTAACTTCCATAATAACCTTGAGACTAAAGTTTTGGGGAGACAGTCTTACCTTCAACAGTCAATTGGAAGGCCAGCAGCTCCATAGTAACACAGCATGACAGGGAACAATACCATCACCGCACAATGTTTGCTGCTGGAGCTGGGTGCAAGGTAATTGGGATAAAGTTGTCATTGAGGCCTGCCAATCTGGTCCCAGGGATGTCGGCACGAAGAGGATTGCTGCCGTGGTGACCAGGGCATGGGGTAGAGGAAACAGGATGTCTGAGCTTCAGGGAACATCTAATCAATATAGGGGGCCCATTAATGTGGCACTCTAACCCAATGCCACCCACTCACTCGAACAATGTCAGCTGCTGAGTTTCTGACCTACAACTGGCCTCAGCCAGCCTCCTATGAAATAATAATGGAGAAGTATTCTTTAAGCGACCATTAATTGATCAGTAAGCATCATGAACGACTCTCTTTCTCAATCAGTCCCTTCGCCTGAGGTGGGGTGACCATCAGGTTAAATCACTATTAACTGCATCTCTTGACTGGGAGATGGCTCTTGTCTGGTATGACTCTGGCAATGTTTTAATTGGCCTTTCCAGTTGTTCATAATATTGTTCTGGGATCAGGGGGCATGGCTGGGTGGGTGAGCAATTAAATTAGATTACATTAGATTAGATTACATTACAGTGTGGAAACAGGCCCTTCGGCCCAACAAGTCCACACCGACCCGCCGAAGCGCAACCCACCCATACCCCTACATTTACCCCTTACCTAACACTACGGGCAATTTAGCATGGCCAATTCACCTGACCTGCACATCTTTGGACTGTGGGAGGAAACCGGAGCACCCGGAGCAATGGGGAAAGTATCTATTGTACTTTATACGCCGCACATCCACCCCCATCACCCGCAAACTAACCTACAAGGAAGCACAAAATTCTTCCCAAAATAAATCATCCCAAGGCCCTTCATAGGAAGATTGTCAGACAAAATTTGACGACAATCAACGGGAGACTTCAGATGTTTGTACATCTGTATCAATCAATTCTATCCATTCTGTTGTAATGTTATCCACACTAAGCATCCTGTTCCATGATTTGGAGATCCCGGTGTTGGACTGGGGTGTACAAAGTTAAAAATCACACAACACCAGGTTATAGTCCAACAGGTTTAATTGGAAGCACACTAGCTTTCGGAGCGACGCTCCTTCATCAGGTGATAGTGGAGGGCTCAATCGTAACACAGAATTTATAGCAAAAATTTACAGTGTGATGTAACTGAAATTATACATTGAAGAATTGATTGTCTGTTAATCCTTTCATCTGTTAGAATACAGTGATAGTTTCACTTCTTTCATGTGTAAATCACAAAACTTTTCTTTAAAAAAAGTTGCATTCTTGGGTTAGCTGTTAACAATGGTGATAGCTGGACAATACGTTGAAGGTGTTGGCCCCCTCTAAAAAGTGAGATAACGGAGTTTTACATAAATTCATGCAGTTTTTGAGCTCAGAGTCCTACATGAATGCATGCAGTTTTTGAGCAAAATATATGTGTGCATGTGGGTCTTTGTCTGTCTGTGTGTGTGTGTCTGCCTGGATTGGGGTTTGTGAGTATGAGAAAGTGTATGGTGTGTGTAGTGAGTGCAGATTGTCTTAAGTCTGTGAGTGAGTGCATGTGTGAGTGTGGGAGTGTGTATGTCTGTAAGGGTGTGTGTGGGTGTTCCATGAATCCAGAGTGCGGTGATGTCAAATCCCAGGAATTATGAACCAAAAGGCTTCGGAAAACAATATAATAATAGCTTTAGATGACGCATAAAGCCTCTATTGTGAATTACATATGATGGACTCTAAATAAATTTAGAAGAGCATCAACTCCATAAGAGAAGGGGTGTGCTAGTATCTTAGACAGAACACAGTGCCTTCCACAAAATACCGATAGTCACTGATAAAATGTTCAATCCTACCTAATAACTTCAGCATGTATAGGAAACACAAGTCATATATTGCAAGGAAACAAGCTCCTAATTACAATTCACAGGAGGTTTCATTGCTCCAAATATCACTGTGGAGTTGCTCGTGGATTGATTTTGTTTTTAACTGTTTGATTGTCCAGTTTCATTACAAATTACATAGATACTTTCACTGTCATCTCTGCCCAGTAATTAGGACATCGTTCCATCATTCGCTTGTCAGTGTGTCTTTCTCAATACATGATAATGGGTGATTTATTTTATGGACTGTTTCCAAATACAATAAGCAAGCAAATACAAAATGTAAATTATTCATATGGACTTTAGTGAAGCCATTGACAAGGTTCCACATAGTAGACTAATTAGTAAAGTTAGATTATGCAGGATTCAGGATGAGCTTACCAGTTGGATACAAAATTGATGGTGGGAGATAGAGGGTAGAGGTAGAGGGTTGTTTTTTGGACTGGAGGCCTCTGATTGGGGTTTTCCACAGGGATTGGTTCTCATTCCTCTTTTTTTTCATTTATATAAACAATGTGGATGAGAATATAGGAAGCATCCTTAATAAGTTTGTGGATGACACCAAGATTGGTGGTATAATGGACAATGATGAACATTATCTGATATTACAAAGAGATCTTGATCAATTGGGTCAATGGGCTGAGGAGTGGCATATGGAGTTTAATTAGAATTAAAGCAAGGTACTGCATTTTGGTAAAACAAACAAAAACAGGACTTATGCAATTAATGGTAGGGTCCTGGGTAGTGTTGTAGAACAGAGAGACCTGGAGGTTCAGGTACATAAACCTTTGAAATTTGTGTCACAGGCAGACAGGGGAGTTGAGAAGGTATTTACCACACATGCCTTCATTGCTTTGAGTATAGGAGTTGGGACATCATGTTGAGGTTGTACAGAACATTGGTGAGGCCTCTTCTAAAGTAATGTGTACAGTTCGAATTGCTCTGCTATAGGAAGGATATTATTAAATTGGGGAGGGTTCACAAAAGATTTACCAAGATATTGATAGGAATGGAGGCTTTGAGTTATAAGGAGAGGTTGGATAGGCTGGGATCTTTTTTCATTGAAACATAGGAGAGTGAGGAGTTTATAAAATCATGAGGGGCATAGATAAGGTGACTTGCAAGGGTCTTCTCCTACATCAGGAGAAGTTCAAAACTAGGGGGCGGATTTTTAAGGTAAGAAGAGAAAATTTTAAAAAGGGCATGAAGGGCAACTTTATACAGAGAGTGGTTCTTGTGTGGAGTGAAATGCCAGAGGAAGTGGTGAATGCAGGTAGAGTTACAACATTTGAAACACATTTGGATAAGTACATGGATAGGAAAGATTGGAAGGGATATGGGTCAAATGTCCCACTCTGCAGAGTACATGCATGTCCTGGACCTCTTCCACCGCTGCTCCCTCACCACCTGACGGCTAGAGGAAGAACGCCTCATCTTCCACCTCGGAACACTTCAACCCCAGGGCATCAATGTGGACTTCACCAGTTTCCTCATTTCCCCTCACCCCACCTTAGCTCAGTTCCAACCTTCCAGCTCAGCACTGTCCTCATGACTGTCCTACCTGCCAATCTCCCTTCCCAACTATCTGCTCCATCCTCCCCTCTGACCTATCACCTTCATCCCCACCCCCATTCACCTACTGTACTCTTTGCTACCTTCCCCCACCCTCCTCTCTGACCTATTACCTCCATCCCCACCCCCATTCACCTATTGTACTGTTTGTTACCTTCTCCCCAGCCCCATCCCCCCATTTATCTCTCCACCCTGGAGGATTCCTTCCTCTATTCCTGATGAAGGGCTTTTGCTGCTTCTCAGATGCTGCCTGACCTGTTGTGCATTTCCAGCACCACTCTGATCTAAACTAAGGGTCAAATGGAGGCAAGTGGGACTAATTTAGTTTGGGAACATTTTGTTTCCATGCTGTATGGCTCTTTGACTTTGGGAGAACTGGGAAGAGGTGGGTCTTAAAGGAGGAGAGGGAGCTACAGAAGAAATAACTGGAAGCAAATGACTGCAGATATTGGAATCTGTGCTGAAAACAACAAATGCTGGAGATCACAGTGGGTCAGACAGCAGGCATAAGAACTAACAGCAGGAGTAGGCCATTTGGCCCTTCGAGCCTGCCCCACCATTCAATAAGATCATGGCTGATCTTTTCATGGCCTCAGCTCCACTGACCCACCCTCTTACTATAACCCTTAATTCCTTTATTGTTAAAAAAAATTTATCTTAGCTTTAAAAACATTTACTGAAGTAGCATCAACTACCTCACTGGGCAGGGAATTCCATAGATTTACAACCCTCTGGGTGAAGAAGTTCCTTCTCAATTCAGTCCTAAATCTGCGCCCCCTAACTTTGAGACTATGCCCTCTTGTCCTAGTTTCACTTGCCACTGGAAACACCCTCTCGACTTCTGTTACGTATTCCCTTCATAATTTTATATGTTTTTATAAGATCACCCCCCCCCCATTCTTTAAATTCCAATAAATATAATTGTGGTCTACTCAGTCTCTCCTCATAAGCCAACCCCTTCAACTCTGGAGTCAATCTAGTGAACCTCCTCTGCACTCCCTCCAGTGCCAGTACATCCTTTTTCAAATAAGAAAAGAGATGAAAAGTCATCTAGACTTGAACCGTTAGCTTGCTCTGTCTCTCCATGGATGCTGTCTGACCTGCTGTGATCTCCAGCATTTGTTGTTTTCAGTAAAGAGGAAATAAGGTTTAATGGAGAGTACTGCAGCTTAGTCTTAGGATCCAATGGAAGCTGATGGTGGATTAAATTGTGGCATATGCAAGAAGCTAGAATTGAAAGAGTGCAGATATCATGGCATATTGGTTGGAAGGTTTACAGAGAAAGTGAGGGAAGAAATCATGGAAGGATTCAAAAACTAAAGAAAGACAAATATATTTGTCTTTAAACTAAAGAAGGACAAATGTATTTGTTTTCTTGTACTCTGTGTGCAGTACCCATTTTTTTCATTTTTCTTTTACAACCTAAGAAAGAGTCGAGCTTCAGTTTTCATCTTACTTCTGACTATATTGAATGACATAGTGGGCGGCACGGTGGCACAGTGGTTAGCACTGCTGCCTCACAGCGCCAAGAGACCCAGGTTCAATTCCCGCCTCAGGCGACTGACTGTGTGGAGTTTGCACGTTCTCCCCGTGTCTGCGTGGGTTTCCTCCTGGTGCTCCGGTTTCCTCCCACAGTCCAAAGATGTGCAGGGTCAGGTGAATTGGCCGTGCTAAATTGCCCGTAGTGTTAGGTAAGGGGTAAATGTAGGGGTATGGGTGGGTTACGCTTCGGCGGGTCGGTGTGGACTTGTTGGGCCGAAGGGCCTGTTTCCACGCTGTAATGTAATCTAATTTAATCTAATTATAGAATGTACAGCACAATATTGTCATTCGTTACTGTTTAAGCTTGTGCGGAAGACTCGTTACAGAGGAAGCAGCTATTTTGAGAAAAGCTAGGCCATTTGTGAAAGTGTTGTGTTGTTGGAGCAGTCATGCATGCTACGAAAACATGAGAGCAAACATTAAGTAGCCAGATGTAAGGAGAGTAATAAAGAATGTCACTTAACCTTAGCAAGCAGGAAATGGCTAATGTAGGGAGGATGGGTGTTAAATCTCAAGGAAACAGGCCGGGCACCGTGTCATTGTTGATTAATGGAGCTATTGTTATAGACAGATTCTTCAGGTCAAAGGGTGATCACGCTTTCTGCTAAAAGAAGTTATCTTTATAGAGGTGCATCCTTGAAGTAAAACATAGCCAGTTGATAATGGAAACAAAGTGACATGGTTGCATCATTACTAAATTCCAGCAGACATGCTCTGTTTAAACTGCACCTGGTCACATTATGTTGCTATTCGTTTACACGTTACAAAAATCATTACAAGATTATTGCCTTGTTGTACATCAGACATTTTCTCAGTGTGATCATCTCTGAGTGAGCATGTCCAAAAGGAAAGCCCATGAAAGAAAGCAAATCTTTCAGTTTTCACATGACATTCTGTTAATTTTAAACAACTAGCAAAGGCTTTAGCAGCCACAAGAAGAAACAATTGACAGAATTTTCCGGGTCCATGTACAGCATTAGAAGGATGGAAGGGAGAACTTAATTGGCTGGGAGGTCCGACCTCAGATACCCGATTTTGGGTTAATGTTTTGGTTTGAAGGTCTCCGAATCTCTCAGGTGCGTCAGCCTTCTGGCCAGGACAGGTGAGGAACTTTGTTAGCATTCATTAGCATGCCATGAATACTCATTAACAATAAGGTCCCTGGAATTACATTAACTGGTACAATCTTGGGCACAAGCGAGAAAAATATTTGTTGCACAAATGCGACTGCATATGAGGTCTGGTGAGTTTGACTTCTTCCTCAAAGCTCTGGTGACTATACTTACACTTCTTTCACAGCATGGATCCTTCATAACCAAGAAGAATCATAGAATCTCCTACACTGTGGAAATAGGCCATCTGACCAATTGAATCCACACTGACCCTCTGAACAACATCCTACCCTTCCCCTTCAACCCTATATTTTACCATGGCCAACCCACCTAGCCCTCACATCCCTGGGCAATACTGACAATTTCAAATGGCCAATCCAGCTAACCTGCACATCTTCGGACTGTGGGAGGAAACCGGAGCACCAGAGGAAACCTACACAGACACAGGGAGAATGTACAACATCCACACACAGTTGCCTGAAGTTGGAATCGATCCTGGGTCCCTGTCATTGTGATTCAGCAGTGTAAACTACTGAGCCACCATGCCACCCTTTGCTACTGGCTACTTCACTGGCTGTGGCCCTGAGCATTTCTTTAATGATTTTCTTCCAGATTGGAGTCAGTGGCATCAGTGACCTCTCCCACTTTGCTATGTATTATTGTATCAGGGAGGCCACCACGGCTCTTGTTCAAAATGCTACAGTGTCAGGGGTGCAGACTGCCCACTCCATCCCACTCTGAAGAATGGTCATTCATTACGGGCCTTGTAAGTTGTTGTTGTGGAATGGCATCATTAATCTAACAGTTTGTGCTGGTCCCATTGAGACAGCTACACTGGTCCACATCAGGAAACCCGACTGGGATAGGCATGAGGTGCTCAAACTGAAAGGAGCTGAACAGAAACACTCCAGAAAAAGATGGGAAGGTACAGCAGAGAGTTAAACTTAAAAGACACAGTTGTCTGGGGTGCCAGAGGGATTTCAGGGCACGGAGTGAGGCAACTGGAGGGTAGAGGGGAGAGTGACAGTGATAAGAACAAGAGGGATAAGCAAAGATGGGAGCTGCATTTCAACAGTGGGATCACAATGGGATCAGGAGGTGTGTTGGGGAGTGAAGGAGTGGGGGATTAAATAAGGAACAATACAAGGCCAAGAATGATCATGGGGGAGCTGGATGGCTGTGGGGTCAGGGGGAAGCTCAGGAAGGTCCCAGGAATATGACAAAAGGGGCCACAGTTACAGGGTGAGATGGAAGCATCACAAAGAATTTACCAGAGGAAAGGTATAAACCATCCCCAGTGATGAAGGGGAAAGCGTAGTTTAGAGAGGGGAGGGGAGTCAGTGTGAAGGAATGGAGAGAAAGGTTTACGTGCATCATTCTTCTCTTCAGTCAGTCAGGTCAATACAGAATCCCTCGCTAAGGGTGTGAGATAGAAATGGAAGGGGCCTGAGGTGTCTGTTTGCATGGTTCCTGCACAGATCAAACAACCCAAATGGGAGTGAAGCGAAACAGAAACAAATAAAACAGATTCAATAGCATTCAGTAAGGGCTGTAGGCTGAAATGTTCAGCACTATTTGCAACTCCTCAGACACCGACACAGTCCATGTCCAAATGCAACAAGACCTGGATAATATGCAGGCTGGGGCTGAAAAGTGGCAAGTAACCTTTGCACCACCCAAATGCCAGTCAATAGGCATCTCCAATAAGAGACATTCTAACCATCACCCCTTACATTCAAAAGCACTACCATGACTGAATCCCACTGTCAACATCCTGGGAAAGGGAGAACCATTGATGAGCAACTGAACTGGTCTTGTCATATAGGGGCTGCAAGAGCAGATCAGAGGCAAGAAATACTACAGTGAATAACTCACCTCCCAACTTTCCAAAGCCTGTCAACCATCAACAAGGCACAAGTCAGGAGTGTGATGGGATACTCCCCACTTGCCTGAATGGGTGCAGCGCCAACAACACTCCAAAAGCTTGGCACTGTCCAGGACAAAGCAGCCTGCTTGATTGGCACCACATGCATAAGCATTCACTCCCTCCAGCATTGATGATCAATAGCAGCAGTCTATACCATGTATACACTGCAGAAGTTCACCAAAGATTTTTAAACAGCACCTTCCAAATGCATGACTGTTTCCACTTAGAAGGACAAGGGCAGCAGATATTTGGGAACAACATCACCTGCCATTTCTCCTCCAAGCCACTCACTATCCTTATTTGGAAATATGTCACCATTTCTTCAGTGTCATTGAGTCAAAATCTTTGAATTCCTTCCTTAATGGCATTGTGGATCTATCTCCAGTAAATGGACTGCAGCAATTCACGAAAAGCAGCTTACCACTGCCATCTCAAGAGTAACTAAAGATGGGCAATCAATGTTGTCCCAGGCAGCAACATCAGCATCTCACAAGTGAATACAAAAATGAAACATTCACTGCAGCATAAAGATTAACAGGTTCCAGTACCAGCCAGGTTCTATAATGCAATGAACTCTGAAATAAAGCATAACACACACTGAGAGATATAAGTGATGGTAATGGGATTGGTCAATCTGAAGCTGTGCTGGAGCTTTTACTTGCCCAGGTAAGTGAATCTTATGGACACAGGGATGAAGTTGTTATAGATGCTCTTCAGTCTTATGGGCATGGGGATGAAGTTGTTACACATGGTCTTCAGTCTTACAGATATGGGGATGAAGTTGTTGTAAATGCTCTTCAGTTTAGTGGGCATGAAGATGAAGTTGTTATACATACTCTTGAGTCTGCCATTTCAGAGCTATATAGCTGGGTATAATGAAGGCTACCACAAGTCAAAATGAACTACATTTATCAAGCTGAAGAGTGTAAAATCATTGCACATTGCAGAAGAGGATAAGCAGTCATGGTTATTACAAGATGGGCCTCACCATGTTGAAGTCCAGGGCTGACTTTTGCTTGTGATGGGAGCAGCCCAATAAGAGCTGAAAGGGTAGGTTGAGAAGGTATAGTTCTCAGAAGAGAGCCAAACATCTCTTTCCTACTATTTATTCACAGATTCTTACTTCAATGCAGAACATTTGGCCAGCTACATCCAGCAGATGGACTGGCATTGTTGTACCTACAGAGAAGGAGGAGCAGAAGGTGATGGTGTGCCCACTGCCAACAGCAGAGACCTGAGGGTCAACCGGGTCCAGCTGAGAACATCAAGCAGTGCCTGAAGATGGGAATCAGGGGTATTAGAGCGAAGGAGCAATGTACTAAGACAGGGTCGAATTAACATATTGCATTTACCTACAGATCAGTGAGTAATCATGCTGCAAATATCTCTGCATGAATAGGAACATCACCACCTACATCTACTACCTCCCACAGAGGAGCTGCAGCCGTGTGGCTTGGGAGGCATTGTTGTGCCTATGGTGCTGAAGATAACTGTGGTCTCGAACTTTCTCAAAATGGACTCCTTTCAAACCTCAAGTACAGGGTGTGTGTGGTATCTCCCAATTAGCAACCTCCAGGTGTACTCATGAGATGAGGGATGCCCTTCCCAGGAAATCTTATCTATTTGTCCAGTTCACTGTGGACAAATATAATAAACCATCAGACTGAGCCTTCACTGGGCTCCCTGAGGCCCAAGAGCTCATTGACTGCACGCGTGTTGCTCCCAGAGCTCCAATATCCAATCAGATTCCTGGAAGGGGTTTCACTCTCTCAATATCCAGCTTTTCCGTGGTCACAGGTCCTGCAGGTGTTTGCCTGATTTCCAGGGAGCTGTCACAGTGCTAACATTCTAGACATGCCCCACATGTTCACATCCTTGCATTATCTCCAGGGATAACTCATTTGTGAAACAAGGGTACCCCAGATGGCATGGCTAATGATCCTGCTGTGTAACTCTCAGACTGATGGCCGACATTGCTACAACATAATACATCTATCCTCTTGGCCTCTCGTTAACCAGACAATTGCTTTACTGAAGATGCCCTTCTGTCTGCTCAGAAGTACTCCAGTACTTGCTCCAGCCATAGTAATTGTTTGCTCTGCCCTGCACAACCCAGCTCAATGCTGGGATGATAAATTAGCAGATTGTGAGATGAACCAGCTTTGTCTCTTGGTTGAGTTAGAAATGGAGTCCAATGGGAATGCAGAGGGCAGGGAAGTTGATGATGCAAAGTGACCCTCCAGACACACACAGTTAGTTTGTGGACATCTTTCCCTGACAGCATTGCTATTCGAGGGCAGCAGAGATTGGCAATGTTCGTGTTGTTGTGGGCATGACTGTACATAATGCATTGGTGAGTGCCTACAGTTATCAGCATCTTTCAAGAATCACTACAAGAGAAACAGAACCAATCAGAAATTGTTAACAGTTAGAAAAAAGATCAAACTAATGTAGGAACTAGGTGCTATGTTTATGAACAGTGGTTGACTCTAGGTGACATTAACACCCCAATAGATTTCTAGGTTCGTTAATCTTTTCTCTTGCCATAATGTGTAGGGTCTACTTCCACAGCTTGAGCTGATGAAGCCTGCTAACTGCTTTGTCAGCATGCATCAGAGGGTGTGCTCTTGTGGTCCACCCTCCAGAGAATTCGGTCCTGTCGGGGGTCTCCTGTATCAATGCAGCAGCAAGTTCCTCAGCCTGATTTATTGGAGGTATTTGAGTTCCTGGCAGAGGGCAGGCAGAGAGATAGGGCACCTCGAGAGCATCCAGGGATGACAATCGCAGTCTTTTGCCTTACAGTCCTCGACATTCTTTTTATGCTAATTCAGACACAATGAAGCATGAAGCATTGCTTTTTCTTAGCCTAGCGATGGATCCATGTTGACCTCTATAGTGACCTCATTCCAGATTGCCTTTGTCAGTCCTACTGTTGCCATCCCATGGAAACAGTACATCTCTCCACTCCCAGATGATTTGCAAGAGATTGATGAGAAATACTTTTCCGAATCAGGGAACCACTTTCTATCTGGTGGCAGACATCTCCAGGGGTGACTAACCTGAGAGAAGCTCATGTTCCTGGTTTGCACAGATTGTCTTTTAAATAAGGTGCCCAGAAGTTGGTACCCAGGTGCTCCTGGTAGTCTTCAAAACATACTGACTGCAAGATTTGATGTTCTCCTTGTACACGTGCAATGATCAAGGAAACATAAACATGTGATACAACTGATCCACAGCCCACCCACCCCAACTGAGGTACCTCCTGCTGTGGCCCAATGCTATACTTAGTCTCAAAAACAAATTCCTCCATTGTAAAGCATTTTTCTAAAAGGTGTCCTTTAATTTTGTTCGCGTAGCATGTGCAACAGAGTCGAAAAGTCATTTACCTGCTTTACCTGTTTGTAAGGGAAGTTCATGAAATAAACTGAATTATTCCATTCTAGCTCACCAGCGCTCCATGCAATGTAACGCTAAATCTTGTCGGACTGGGAGGAAGTGTCACAACAAATTAATATTACAACAGACGCGTCATCAAACATTATCCATTTCAGAAATAAACCACGTTCTTTGATGCTGATGTTTTTCTATATCAGGAAGAGGCTTGTTAGCGGACTTTGCTGATGGTCAGCTCTAGTCCTGAACTCTGCCTGCATGTCTTGGAATAACTTTGTCTCACGATATTGGAGCCATCTACAAGCAAACACGTGTTGTATGGCTGACATTCTGTTTCTCTTGCATTTTCCATTTTCTCTGCCAAGCTTTGTTGTCCTTCATGATGTTATCAGGACAATGATGGTCATGTTGCTTGAAAGCTGCACTCCTATTCTTCCAAAACTGCTTCCAATTCTTTATCCAAAGGGAATATCTTCACAACAAGAGTAATGCATTAATTTCTTTCTAATATGTATTAATAATAAATAGCAAATTTGCTCAAGATAGCTGGCTCACCTCCATTTTCAAATTGATTTTGTGTAATAGTGGATGAATGTTGCTATTCTTCCTTGATATTTTCTTTAATTTCTATTGTTGTAGATCTACTATGGACTTTGCCATAATGCCAACCTAGTTTTGGTGCTAACCCTTTTGTCTCTGAATCAAGTGGGACATTGTACATTCAAATCCCAATCAGAGGCCTATGTGCAAATCTATCCTGATATTTCAATGCAGTGTTAAAGCTATTGCTATACTATAGTGATTCTTTAGTTTTGGATAATATCTTAATCGAGGTTCCATCTGTTAGATTGTTATAAAATATCCCAAAATATCTCCTGTTCCCTTTTCAACATTTAGCTCTCAGGTTTTATCAAGAATTGATTCACCCGTAATTATGTCACTGCTTTTTCTGATACAATACAATATACAAATTAGAAACTGTACTTACCTAAAAAACAACAATAGCTATGTTTCAAAAGTAATTTTATTTACTCATTCAGGGATGAAGATGTTGCTTGCTCAGCCAACACTTATTGCCTATACTTAATTATCAAGAGGGCAGATAAAAGTCAACCACAGTGCTGTGGCTGTAGGGTCACATGTAGGCCAGTCCAGGTAATAATAGCAGTTTCTTTCTGAAAGGATATTAGTGAACTGGGTGAATTTTTCCAAGAATTGATTTGTGGTTATCATTAGACTTTGAATTCCAGATTTTTATTGAATTTAAATTCCATTATCTACTAAGGCAGGAGTAGAACTCAGGGCTCCAGTGATAATACCATTACACTGTCATTCCACATAGTCATAGAGATGTACAGCATGGAAACAGACCCTTCAGTCCAACTTGTCCATGCCGACCAGATATCCCAACCCAATCCAATCCCAGCTGTCAGCAACAGGCCCATATTCCTCTAAATCCTTCCTATTCATCTCCCCATCCAAATACCTTTTAAATGTTGCAATTGTACCAGCCTCCACCACTTCCTCTGGAAGCTCATTCCATACATGTACCATCCTCTGCATGAAAAGGTTGCCCCTTAGGTCTCTTTTATATCTTTCCCCTCTCACGCTAAACCTATGCCCTCTAGTTCTGGACTCCCGCACCCCAAGGAAAGGACCTTGTCTTACTTGTTGGTTTTGGGATATCTGGAGGATGCAAATACTGCTATTAACATTAGTCATTACTTATAGGTGGCCTACGATTTGAGAACAAAGAAAAGCTATGGAGACTGTATTGGAAGTAGTTTGCACCGAATGCAATTGGCTTCAAAATTCTACATAGTATGATGAACTGTATATGGAATCACCACCATGGATATTTGCTAGTGAGATTGTGTATACTTTTGAGATTATGGGGATAATACCAAAATCACAAGGTTCCTGAAAAAAGTCACAGGGCCTTTGACAGATCAATAATTGCAGATACTTTTAAGAATAATTGGTGATTAAACATGAAACGTCTCCTGTTGTGTAATATTTGAGCAGCAAATAATGTTAAGAACTGGTTCAGATGAATAGAAAGGACACAGAAAGTTAATTTTTTTTAATGTTCCAGGTCAATGTCAATCAATAATTAATGCAGGACATTTTGGAGCAGGAGCTCTGAATGTAATTTGACCAATTCCAGTTACAAGTAGAGCATTGTTTACATCAATAAATATCACATCCAGCCCTCGGGAAATACATTTCAATTTAAAATGAAAGACCTTTGTAAATTAAGTGTTCTCAATGTAAGTTTTTCACAGGGCCTTTACCACAGAGCTCATGCCACATCAAAATGGTACAATTTAAAATCCTGAGTAAATGATGACTGGAACTGACTCATAGGTTTTGAAGGGACTATTCCCACAGCTGTCTAGATAATTGCGCCATCCAGTGAAGTACTAAGTCAGACTGATTTATAATGTTCGAGTCTCAATCCTTTGCCTAAGCAAGGTTTGCTGACTTTAGCTGGCAGACCCACTCAGTGTCTTCACTCTGAGCTAGGTAGTAACAATAATTTCCATTCCTCATTTCCAGTAAGATCCATAAGAAAGTCCATTTCCATGATCAATGCAGCCTCTCTATGCACCATTCATGCCAGCCTATACACTGCAATTACTGACATGACCCATCATATTTCCTATGTCATCCTACGCCCATCTATCCAACTACCCTGTGATATCCCATACCCCTTGTGTTATACTATGTTTATCTCCCTTTTTTAAAATTTTCCTGATGCCAACTCAGTATCAACTTAATCTCCTTTTATCCTCCACTTGCCATGTCAACTCACCTATGGTCCTGTATTGGCATTAATAAAGAGGTATTACATCAGAAAATCAAGTTTCTGGTTGAGTGGTTATGTTAATATTGAAAAAAATTATATCCTTGTTGATACAAAATGAACATTCAACACAGTGAAACTGCTTCAACAAATCCCTTGACTTAGGTGATTAATATTTTATGTCAACAAACATTTCACTCAAATATTTAATCCCTCCTTTCAATAAATGTTTTCATCCATTAAGCAGGTAGAACTGTGCATCAATAGGCACACCACTGTGAAATGATAGTTTGGTTTATCAGCTAGACAGCACATACCCTCTAATAGTTTATTATTACCAGGCGCACTCATATACCTAACACCGTTTCTTTTTTATCTTCACATTTTCTTTTAGACAGTTTCTTGATAACTTTGCAGGTTCCAAAGAGTTAATGCAACTTCTTCCACAAAAGCCATGCCTTTTCTCAAACTCAAAGGAAGCCTTACCAAAGCAAATATGTCCTTTGTGTAGATTCAAAAGGGTACTTTATTTCTTCAGAAGTGGAGAAATGTAAAAATTCTTCCTGTACTCATCATCACAACCTTTCACCCCATACATTTTCTGTGCTCCATCCATTCCAACCCACATAACAATGTCCTCTGTCCATCCTCTATTGCCCCTTATACCTCGATGCTAACTGATGGCCTACCTCTACCACTAACCTTTGCCTGTTCTCCTACCATGTCAATTTATTCAGTATCCTGGATGGGTGCAGCTTCAACAACACTCAAGAAGCATAATACCATCCAGGACAAAGCAGTCCACTTGTTTGGCACCACATCCACAAACATTTACTTTCTCCCACACCCATCCTCCATTGCAGCAGTGTTAACCATTTACAAGATGCACTGAACAAATTCACCAAGGTTCCTTAGACAGCAACTTCCAAACCTACAGCCTCTCCCACCAAGAATGCAAAAGCAGCGGGTGCATGGGAATACTAGCACATACAAGTTCCCCACCAACTCACTCACCATCCTGATTTGGAATTATATCACTGTTCCTTTGCTGTCACACGCTCAAAATCCCAGAACTCCTCCCCAGTAATACTGTGACTGTGGATTGTCCAATACCCAAGGAATGCAGTGGTTCATGAAGGTGGCTCGCCATTGGCTTCTTAAATGCAATTTGGGATGAGCAATAAATGCTGGCCTTGCCATTGATGTTCATATCCCATTAATTAATTTAAAAATCCAAAAGTACCCATGCACAGAAAGTAAAGATTCTCTTGACAGGTTGTGCAATTTTAAGAGTTTAGTGCACCATTCACATCCATTTCCCTCCACATTAAACCATCTCAAAAGACATCTGACTCCCTCGCCCCCTGCCACAAAGAAACCCTGACTCCTTTATCCTATGGATATGGAATGCCACCATTCCAGCCCTGAGAAAGATCCCTCACTCCCTGACCCAAACTATCCTGGAACCAAATCTGCTCTCCAAAGAGATACCTCAGCTATCAAAAAGATATGAACTGAGAATAGTTTTGATCTTTTAGAAACATAGAAAATAAAAAGAGGAGTAGGCCATTTGACCCTTTGAGCCTGTGCTGTCATTCAATACGGCCATGGCTGATCATCTAGCTCAATGCTTTCTCTCCATGGCCTTTGATTCCTTTAGCCCTCAGAACCGTGCCTAACTTCTTCTTAAAAGCATTCAATAATTTGGCCTCAACCACATTCTGTGGCAGAGAATGTCATCTCTGGGTGAAGAAATTTCACTTAGTTCAGATCTAAATGTCTGACTCTGTATCCTTAGAATGTGACCCCTGGTTCTGGACTCCCCAGTCTTTGGGAACATCCTTCCTGTGTTTAACCTGTCCAGTCCTGTTAGAATTATATCAGTTTCTATGAGATCCTCTCCTCAATCTTCTAAATTCCAGTGAATAAGGTCCTAACCAATCCAGCCTCTTGTCATATATCAGTCCTGCAATCCCAGGAATCAGTTTGGTAAATTTACATCGTGCTCCCTCCATAGCCAAACCATTTTCCTCAGAGAAGGAGACCAGAATGGCACACAATACTCCAGGTGTGGTCTCACCAATGCCTATTCAATTGAAGCAAGAGATCCCTGCTCCCATACTCGAATCCTCCAGCTCTGAAAGCCAACATACCATTTGCCTTCTTCACTGCCTGCTGCACCTGCATGCATTCATTCAGTGACTGATGTCTTTGTACATCAGTCACTGAATGAATGCATGCAGGTCTTATTGCACCTCCCCCTTACCCACCAGGTCTTATCGCACCTCCCCCTTACCCAATCTATTACCATTCAGATAACATTATGCCTTCTTGTTTTTGCTTCCAAAGTGGATAATCTCACTTTCATCCATGTTATACTGTGCATTTGCCCATTTACACAACTTGTCCAAATCATACTGAATCATCTCTGCATTCTCCGTACCCTCCCACCCAGCTTTGTGTAACCTGCAACCATGGAGGTATTGCATTAGTTCCCTCATCTAAATCATGAATATATATTGTGAATAGCTGGGGTCCAGTCACTGCCTGCCACTTGCAAAAAGACCCGGTTAATCCACACTTTGCTTTCTGTCTGCCAACCCGTTCTCTAGCCACGTCAATACATTACTTCTAATCCCATACAGTTTACTTTTTCATTAATCTCTTTTGTGTGTTCTTATCGAAAATCTTTTGAAAGTCCATGTAAACCACATCGACTGTCTCCCCTTCATCAACTCTGCTAGTTATATCCTCAAAACTTTCCAGTAGATTTGTCAAGCATGATCTTCCTTGTGTAAATCCACTCTGTCTGATCCTATCACTATTTTTCAAATTCTATGCTATTACATCTTTTATAATAGACTCTGGCATTTCCCCACTATCAATATCAGGCTAACTGGTCTATAGTTTCCTGGTTTCTCTCTACCTTCTTCCTTCAATAGTGGAGTTACATTCATTACCCAGTAATACAAATGAACTTTTGCAGAGTGTATGGAATCTTGAAAGATGACCACTAATGCATCCACCATTTCTAGGGGCTCCTTTAAGTATTCTGAGTGTAGATTACCAAGCCTTGAGGATTTATTGGCTTTTAATTCCATCAATTTGCACCACAATTTCTCTACTAACATTGATCTACTACAGTCCCCCCCTCTCAGGGATGCTATGCTTCCCAATAGTTTTGTTTTGTTATTTGTGCCATTCTTTGTATTTATTTAATTAGTCCACAATCTCTTTGCTCTCCTTTATAGATAGCCGTGTTTTTGATTGGAAGGAACTTATATTTGTCTTCACTAATCTTTATCTCTTCACAATCTTGGTACCTGATACCATACCTCTTACCTGGTTCAATCTCCACACTCGAGATTCCACCCACCAGGGATCCCAAAATCCGATTTCACTGGAGGCTGATGATCATTAAAATGGCTAGCTGCCTCTGGAAACTGCATGTGCGTGAAACATTGCCTGTCCCCAACCCAGACCCTGTGAAAATGAGAGATGCCAGGTTTGGGGGCATGACATGTGATTCCTGAGGTTTTCCTGCATTTGTGCCATGGCAAGAACCTCTACAAGCTGGTGAGGATGCCTGAGGGCATGAACAGATTTGGTTATCATGCTGATGCCATTTCTCCCTTTTGGTAAATAATTAGCCAACTGTCTAGGTTTCTTTATAAAGAGTGAACATTCGTTCATGTCAGATCTGCACCTGGCCAATTCAGGAAAGACTTTCCGGAGAAGGAGAAAATTTATGGTGGGATGGGTAACACCATCAAAAGCATTTAATGTTGATGTGGTAAACTTCAAGATGTGAAGCTACTGCACATCACACAATTCTTCTGAACCTGAAAGTACAATATGATTGAAGGTACTTCGGTGATTAATGTTTTCATTGAATTTAAAATATATTTTATCATTTAATTTTCTCCCAAATACTGAGGCCTTCATAGGGGTTTTAAAGTCAAGGCCAGTTTTTAATCATATGGATTCCTCAGTTTTATTTGGAGTATTGCAATTTTGCCATCTTGCATCCAATTTATTTTTGGATTCATAAATATGGTAAAATGGATATATGCAGAAAATTTTCCATTCACTTGTCATGTGATGCTTTTGATAGGAAAAACAAAACTAAGAATGAAGTAGGAGAAGGCATAGACCATTCCCCCATCCCCACCTTGAGCATGTCCTTCCATTCAGTAAGATCATGGCTGATCTCATTTTGGCCTTCACTTCCTCACCTGTGACCATAATCTTTCACTTGCTCATCAATTAAAAATCTGTCTAATTCAGCCTTTAATATATTCAATGATCTAACAGTGCCCACTGCTCACAGAAGAATTAAAATGGTGCAGGAGGAGAAATTCCTCTTCATTCTGGTGTTCAACGGGACAGCCCTTATTTTTGAGACTGTGGGAATAGTGCCTCAATCTATTTTGATGCCATGCCAGGATAGGTTTAAGGTTTCCTCTCAGCCTAACAGGGTTTACAGTGCTAAAGGCAATTTACTAGAGCAGTACAGGAGATAAGCACTAGGGAAAACCAGAAGTACTATTACTACTGTAAACTTTACTGTCTTTAATATTCATTCCACAACTTATATAAATAAGCTTGTTGCAAATAATTGTCAAGAGTCATGCATTGCTTGACTGTAAAATGGTGACTAAAAATATTTAGTTTGATTTATCCTCCCACCAAAATATTTTCTCCTCTCCTCATCACCACAGCTTTGGATATGTGCATTTTGGTCTGACAAGAAAATTTAGCTTTTCTGACAGAACAATGTGGCTAATTGCTGTTCTCGTCACTATTTTTATATGCAAGAGGAATGCACTGGCTGTAGATTGAAAGCAGAAAGGGTCAATGAGTCCTTCGTGGGAGCTTAATTTTGTCGTAACCTGATGAACTGTTTCCATGACACTTTAAAAATGAGCAGAATGCTTCCATTTATTTTCCTATTCTGACTTATTAGCTTAATTTTATTTTCATCACTGTGTAAACAATCTGCTGCTGAAGGACAAGAGTTCAGTCACTGCCACTGCCCAATTGCATGTGGAAGAGTTTTAGGAAAATAAAGTTTTGGATTAAAAATGGCATTAAATGTCAAGACTAAATGAAATTGTATGAAAACAGGAGAAGCATAAAGTTTGTTTAAGTATGTTGATATCAACAAAATAAATCTCACAATTAAGGATACTTGCACTTTTCCTATTCTGCCCTTTTTATTTTTTTTGGCTTGATAAAATGTGGCTTTTCTTATTGACATGATTGATCAATGTTTGTCAGTAAGACATTTATCAATGTCAGTTGTTGATCAAAAGCTCAGTATTCACGTTTCAGCTATTTACAATCTGTACCAATGACCCGGCTGAGGGAATTGAGCAAGGGATACAGGTTTGCTCACAATGCAAAGTGGCAATTAAATAATCAGTGGAGAGGATATAATGAGGTTGCAGAAAGATATAGATTAGATTATCTGCAGTATGGAAACAGGCCCAACAAGTCCATACCAACCCTCCAAAGAGTAGTCCATTTAGACCCATTCCCCATATTCTCCCCTGACTATGGGCAATTTAGCATACCCAGTTCACCTAACCTGCACATCTTTGGATTGTGGGAGGAAACCCACACAGACATGTGGAGAATGTGCAAACTCCACACAGTTAGTTACCCAAGGCAGGGATTGAACCTGGGTCCCTGGAGCTGTGAGGCAGCAGTGCTAACCACTGAGCCACCGTGCATCTTTGGATGAGTGGGCAAGTATATGACAAATGGAATACAATATGGTGACGTATGAAAATATCCATTTTGGTAGGAAAAGTGAAAAAGAAGCAGAATTTCTTTTTTAAATGGTGAGAGACTGGGAAATGTGTGCATTCAGAGATACCTGGGTGTCCTTGTACATAAATCATGCATGTATCACCAGTAATGAGGAAGGTAAATAGTGATCTACCCTTTGTTACAAAGGGATTTGAACATTGCAGTCAAGAAGTCTACTACATTTGTGCAGGGCATTTGAGATGGTGATAGATGGTGAGTGCTGTGTGTAGTTTTAATCCTGCTAAGGAAGAACATAGTTGTCCTTGAGGAAGTGCAACAAAAAACACTAGACTAAGTTTGAGGATGAGTCTATCATCTCATGAGGTGAGATTGAGCAGACTAGGTCAATGATCTCTGCAGTTTAGAAGAATTTGATTTAACCTAATTTGGACTTGACAGGGCAGATGTTGTGAAAATGTTTCTCTGAGCTGGAGTGTCAAGATCATGGGCTCACAATCTCAGAACAAGTGATAGGCTTTTCAGATAACAGCGGAAACAGAGGTTTACATACAGCACTTTTACATCATGAAATATCCAAGGTCCACAGGAAGATTATAAATAATATACCACACTGAGCCACATGAGGAGATATTAGGTTGATGAGCAAAAGCTTGGGCAAAGAAGGAACCTGTAAGGAGTATCTTGAAAAAGGAACTAGAAACAAGAAGGTTTGGCGAAGGTTTTCCGGAGAAGAGGACCTAGTCAACTGCAGGGGTGGCCAGCAATAGGGGAACAATTCCAAAAAGCCGAGTTAGATGAGTGCAGCTACCTTGAAAGGTTGTGGGGCTGGGGGAGATTACAGAGATATGGGGGGTGAGGCCATGGAGAAATTTAAAGGATGTTTTGAGCTGATCAGGCCATTGCCAATCTGAGCATGGGATCAAGATGTATGAGGTCTTGCTCGCAGAGAGCTGCAGACCAACTAGGGATTGCCAGCTCTTTTGCTCAGCAGTGCGGCTGGGGAGGCAGTGGCTGCTGTGGGAATTACACCAACCTGAGGCCTAGGATCACAGGGCAGCACAAGCTCAATGTCAAGTGATGGGAGGTCAAGTTTCCTGGGGTGAGGATTTCTTGAGGCAAAAGGTATGGGTGGGGGAGTGTGGCAAGGGTAGGGGGTTTATTCTCAACAGGTCCCCTCTCATGATGGCAGAGTGGTTGTGAACAACACTGCCCGGGTAAGTGATGAGTTTCCTGCTTGACAATAAGCCTATCTGTCATTATTTAACACCAGTAGTAGAGGAGAATTAAGTCCTTATGTGGCCACTGGTTGGTTGAGTCTCAATTGGAAACAGTGACAAGTCCATCCATGGGATTGCTTGCCATGTACTTAGTCAGAGGTTGGCATGGTTCCCACCTACACCATTGCACCTGATTAAATGGCCTTCCCGTCTCTGAACCCATCATGGAGAGAGGCTTCCTGTATAAGTCCCAACTCCGTCACTGTGACATGGCCCAGGATGTCTGAGCAAGCTCCAAAGCCCACATTTCTAAAGTGGTGTCACGAAGTCATTGTCTCATAATTTCCCTGATTGCTCAAAAATAATGTGCTAGGCTTCTTGCAAGTTACTGTGTATTTTTGTGAAGGTGGTGACTGGTGAGTTTTGATCTTCTTTATTGGATTGTCTTTAAACAGGATGATATGTGAATTCCATAGATTTTGGCTGCGAGATACCCTTATTTTTGTGTGTATTTCATTAGATATTTATTGAAGACATGCCAGTGTCTGTAATCCAAATTTCAAAAGTCACATAATTTGCAGCAGCCATTTTGACAGTTTATCTCTGTCCTTTTTTTAAAATATCAATGACTGAAGTGGTGGGAATGGAATTTGCTTCTGTGATATCTGAATGTTTTCTGTGTATGGGAAGGTGATGGCCTAGTAGTATTATCACTAGATCTATCAATCCGGAGACCCTGGTAATGTCCTGGGGACCCAGATTCAAAGAATACAATGATGACCGTGAAACTGTTGCTGATTGCTGGGTACTGGTGGTAGCCATACCAAGACAACTCTGGAAACCAAGATGAGATGTGGAGTGGGTGCCCTGCCTGGCCGTATCATGACCATGTAACCATTGTCGACTGTTGTTAAACATCCATCTGATTCACTCAGGGAAGAAAAGCTGCCATCCTTATTCAGTCTGGCCTACATGTGAATCCAGACCCACAGCAATGTGGTTGACACTCAACCGTCCTCTGGAAAATTCAGGATGGACAATAAATACTGGCCTGGCCAGCAACATTCATGTCCTGTGAATGAATCTAGATAAACCGATCACAAGCAATAACCAAATTAACATTGTTTGCAGTTCTGCAAAAATATCAGCTTGGAGTCCTTGTCCTTTATGTCAGTGGTGGAGCCTGACATGGCTAGGTATCGAGTGAACCTTTTGCCAAAGAGCTACATGTGCCAATGATCACAAACATAGATGCAAATGGTGCTTCTACACTCCAATAACATATTTGTGCTCAGTTTCCAACAACAGCCATGACATACAAACAATTGGTCATTTGCTTCCTTCAGTATATTATGAGTGTATAGCTTATATCCATTACCTGAGACATAGATTGGAGTAGATATTTCTATGTGAGTTGAAATATGCCAGGACTGGCAGAGATGCTATCTTGAATTTTAATGTTCATTCGCATTGTACATCTTTCTACATTAGCTTTTAAACAGGCCTTGTGATCTCATTGTACTTAGGAAAGAATTTGTGATAAAATTAGGTGGTAGTGAAGAACAATGCTTACTGTTTCAATTAGACAGGGGTCAGAAATGTATGAATGGCTTTGATGTTGCTTTGTGTAAACTTCACTCTGTATCCCAGCATGTCACTTGTGGATTCCTCAAAAGTGCATTTGTCCTTTTAGAGCAGCTTAGTGTATTGTGTGAGTTGAGTGAGCATCATTGATTGATAACAGATTGACTCATTACCATTGTTGTCCAAGCTTGTCATTGCAAAAATGATGAATTTAGACTATGTTTCTGCCTTTGGCTGTGAGCTTGTCGAGTTTGACTTGTATCCATCCATGACAGTAATGGTAGGAATGACTTTGTGGATAGTCTTTGTGGATGTGAAATACCACCTTCACATTGATGGTACCCTCTACTGTGTTGTGTGGAACTTCCGTCATACAGGTTGGGATAGATTTTGAACATTTCTAGCTACTCAGGATTGGGCATCCATTCGGGCAATCAGCTGCAGCAGCAAAATTGTAATTCAATCGCAACCTGTAACATCTGGAAAGGTGATAATCCCCCATACTAGAATAATCAGTCATTGTAAGTTTCACAAGTGTCTGCTAATGATGATACAATTTGTTGCTAAATATATACTGTATATTTAACACAAGCATTGATGAATGCGAATGCTATTTGCAAATGCATTGGGTTTTGTACTGAAATGCTGGCTTCCCATCATTGTAGATGGGGATATTTGTGGAAACTTCTCCTCCTCCATTAAGTTATTGTCCTCTACAATTCATGACTGGATGTGGTAGGACTGCAGAGCTTAGATATGGTCCATTGATTGTGGGATTGTTTGGCACTATCTATCAGATTTGCATACTGTTGGTTCTGCGATATTGTGCGTTTCTTCAACGCGAATTGGCTATAACATGATTAAAGAATTTAGACTGTTAATTGTAGAACACAAACTTTCCTTACCTGTGTTGACTATAACGTGATTCTGGTCCCATTGGTTTAAATGGTGCTGCTATTATGTGATTTTTTTTTATATAACGCGGCATTGCACGGGAATGGAACTATCACGTTATATCAGAACGGACTGTATGCTGCTTGGCATGCAAGTGGTCCAGTCGTATTGCTTCACTGGATTGACACCTCAGTTGTAGGTATATTCTGCTGCTCCTGACATGCTGTCATGTGCTCTTCATTGAACCAAGGTCGATCCCATGGCTTGATGGTAATGTGGGGAGAATTGAGTGGGGGATATGTCTATTTGTGAGCTTACAGGATGTGGTTGAATACAATTTTGCTACTAAAACACAGTTTGGGTTCTGCCAGGCCCATTCCATTTTTGATTTCTTTACAGCCTTGGTCCAAACTTGGACAGAAGACCTTAACTTAAGGGGAGGTTAGGGTGATTGTCCAACTGCAACATCAAGGGGACCTAACAAAACAGCAGTCAATTGGATTGAGAGAAAACTCTCTGCTGTTAGTCAAACTAGGACAAAGGAAGATGGTTGTAGTTATTGGAAGCTAACCATCTCAGCCAGAGGATATCCTTACAGGAGTTCCTCAGGATAGTGTCTGATGTCGAACCATCTTCAGCTGCTTTAATAATAACCTTCTATCCATCAGAAGATAAGGAGTGGAGATCTTCACTGATGATTGCACAAAGTTCAGCACCATGTGTGATTCCTCAGACACTGACGCCGTCAATGTCTAAATGCAGCAAGACCTGCACAACATTCAGGTCTGGGCTGATAATGACAAGTAACATTCATGCCACACAACTATCAGGCAATGACCATCTCCAACAACTGTCCCTTGATTTTCAATGCATCACGACCACTGAAACACTCTTTATTGACATCCTTTGACTTACTACGGGCCAGAAACTGAACTGGAGAAGTCACATCAATACTGTGGCTACAAAGCTAATCAGACGCTGGAATTCTGCAGTGTGTAACCCACCTCCTGGCTCCACAAAGCTTCTCCACTACCTACAAGGCTTAAGTCAGCAGTATGATGAATAGTCTCCAGTTGCCTGAATAAGTGCAGTTCGAACAAGAATCAGCAAGCTGGATACCATTGAGTCAAAAGTGGCTCACTTCAACATTCAGGCCCTCCACCAGAGATGCCCATAAACAGCAGTGTATTCTCTACAAGCTGAAGTACAAGATTTTTGTTCTAAAGCTTTTAAAATGTCTACAGCCTTGTATACATTCAGTTTACACATAGACCTGACTATCCTCACACAGCAGTGAGCACAACCTCACCTTCAGCAAGCTCCCTGATGGAGTGGAGTGAATGTACAGAACAACTAGGAACATCGTAAAAGCTCTGCTGCATGCAGGGCGGATCCAATGCCGTCTCATCTTCTTTCATTGAACTACTGTGTGTAGCTGCTTACATTGGGGCACATTTCCAGACCAAGCTCCAAGTCATTGTCAACACCTTCGCTGATGTGTATAAGAGCATGAGCCTCATACGAGACGTTCATAAAACAAAGGTTCACTACCAACTTGCTCCTGCCACACCATACTGCCTCCCCTTACCTCCAAACCCCATTATCAAGATTCACGATTAAGAGTTGGACAAGGTGGATCATTGTTCATACCTTGGAAACCTAAAGCCATCAAGGGCAGACATTGCTGACCGAGGGTCAACACCGCCTTCAGTGTGGCATTAGGTTTGCCATTTTAGTTGCCTCAGGGCAAGAGAATTTGAAGATCAAAATCTCAAATCCAGTACCAGGCTCATGGTATACAGAGCAGTAGTGATAACAGCCTTTCTATATGGCTCAGAGAATCATAGAATTCATACAGTGTGGAAGTAGGCCATTCAGCTAATCCATCCACACTGCCCCTCAAGACAGCATCCCACCGAGACTTACTCCATCCCTGTATTTCCTATGCCTAACCCACCTAGCCCACACATGTTTGGACTGTGGGAAGAAACTGGAGCACCGGAAGGAAAGCTGCAGAAAAATGGGGAGAATGTGTAAACTCCACACAGACAGTCATCCGAAGATGGAATCAAACCCAGAGGTCCCTGGCGCTGTGAGGCAGCACTGCTAACCACCATGCCACCCTCACAATCCTGCAGAAACACCACCAATTGCCTCCACAAGAACTGTAAGTCCATTGATGAGATCAGCACTGCAGTACTGGTTTCTCACTCAGAAATATGGCGCTAACCACTCTCGATCAACTCCTCTGCGTGGGCAGCATTGTCCACAGGCCTGACATGAAATTCCTGAAAGACAGCTCTACTTGGAGTTACGACACATTAAACAAGACCCAGGAGAGTAGGGGAATTTCTTCAAGGGAATATTGTGAAATGGTCACGTGATGTTTTTAACAAAGAATGTTTTGTTAATAAAGGAGTTGAACTACAAACCAAATTCTGTATCCTTTTGTCTGTTTCACCAATGAGGGCACTTTCGGTAAAGTATTTTTAATACTAAACTGGTTGAAACTACCAAATCATGGACAATAAGTGATTTGATTTTGAAGGTTAAACATTGATGAAGACACCTAGAATAACTTGTTTGTTGTTCTTCAAGATAGTGCCACACGATATTTTACATTCACTTGAAAGGGAAGATAGGGCCATGATTTATTCAAAAACTTCTAGTGCAAAAGGTGATACCTCTGACAGTACTGCAGATCTTCAGTGCTATGCAAAAAAAGTTGTAGATCTTTGATAGATCCAAAAGTTTTTGTACTCTAGTCTGGGGATAGGACCCAGAGGTAAGGCTGCTATAATCTAGCCCACAGTAAGTAGGTAATAAAAAGATGCCACAAACCAGTGAAAAGTACTCATAAATATCATTAAAAGAGAGTTCCCTCCAGTTTAGCAAGAGGCCATTTGGCCTATCAACTCTCCAAAGAGCCTCCCACACCTAGACCCAGGCCATCCCCATAACCGACATTTACTATGGCTAACCCATCTAGCCTACACACTGCAGAGCAATTTTCAATGGCCAATACACCTAACCCCTACTTCTTTCTACTGTTGGAGGAAACCAGAGCACCCAGCAGAAACCCACACAGACATGGGGAGAACTTGCAAACTCTACACACACAGACAGCCACCCAAGGCTGGAATCAATCCTGGGTACCTGATGCTGTGAGGCAGCAGTGCTAAGTACTGAGCCATTGTACCACCTACCATGCCACTTCACTGTTGGAAGAGGAATATTTTGGGGAAATTGGAACAAACAGAAGAGTTGTGTTATATTGGTTGGGAAATCCACAGAACAGATAAATGAGAATATCATGGACACCTGAAGTACAGATGCAGGCGAAATAATTCTGAAACAAGAAATCATGGACTTGTTGAGTAGTCTGTAATGATGAAGATATGAAGAAAACTTTTGAAAATTAAGCAAAGGAAATTAGATTTAATATAAATTTATAATGTCGAAGTAATAACTGAAAAATTGAATATAGGTAAATTGCCAGGCTTTCACCTCAGTGTTAGAAAAACCTGGAAGCTTTCCTGTGTCTATTAACGTATGAGTCGAAATGTATGGTGCTGAGGTCGGGCAGTATCCGAGGAGCAGGACAGTCAACGTTTCAGACATTCTTGATGAAGGGCTTCTTCCCAGAATGTTGACTCTCATCCTCAGGTGTTGCCTGACCTGATGTGCTTTTTCCAGCATCACATTTTTTGACTTTGACTCTCCAGCATCTGCAATCCTCACTTTCTCCTAGTAATGTATGAGGCAGACAAAGCAGATGTTATTGGCTGTTTTGTTCCCTGAAATAAGCTTCCAATACCTATAGCTCTACACACTGCAGGGTAATTTCCAACGGCCAATCCTCCTAACCCCCACTTCTTTGGACTGTGGGAGGGAACTATCCCCATGAAGGATGGCTAGTCAAGAGATGCTTCTGCTTGCTACATTGGCAATATTTCTTGGTTGATAAAGAACCTGTTTGGCCACGTCATGAACACCTCTTCTATGCATATCAATTGTAGAGTAGCATTAGAACTCAGTCTTATTGATCAACAGAAGCAATGCTATCCACTGCACTGCAAAGCTGCCCTTAATAAAAGAAATGGGTGAAGAAATTGTTGGTGCATCCTCAGGATCTTCCAAAACTCTTGACTGAAGATTTGTACCTTTGTTTGATTTGGAAAATTGTAAATGTTACTCAATTATTTAATAAGGATAAAATAAGTCAGCTCCAAAATTATAGGCCTGTCAATTTACATCAGTTAAAATAGAAAATTGGGTATCTATGAAATTTGAAAGGGTTCAGAAAAGATTTACAAGGATGTTGCCAGGATTGGAGGATTTGAGTTAGAGGGAGAGGCTGAATAGGCTGGGGCTGTTTCCCTGGAGTGTTGGAGGCTGAGGGGCGATTTGTTTGAGAGGTTTATAAAATTATGACAGGCATGGATAGGGTAAAAAGACAAAGTCTTTTCCCTGGTGTGGGGGAGTCCAGAACTAGAGGGGTATAGGTTTAGGGTGAGGGGGAAAGATTTAAAAGGGACCTACAAGGCAACTTATTCACACAGAGGGTGATGTGTGTATGAAATGAGCTGCCAGAGGAAGTGGTAGAAGCTGGTACGATTGCAACATTTAAAAGGCATCTGGATGGGAATATGAATGGGAAGTGTTTAAAGGGATATGGGCCAAGTGCTGGCAGGTGAGACTAGATTGGGTTGGGATATCTGGTCGGCATGGACGAGTTGGACCGAAAGGTCTGTTTCCAAGCTGTATATCTCTATGACTCAATGACACCCTAAAAACCTTCATGTAAATGTGAGGAACCCCTGGGAAAGTCTGTCCAGGGCTTGCCTAAATTGGAGGGGAATCCCCTGGGAAAGCTCTGTACATCTCATGCCCCATCAGCGACGACTGAATCGAGTCAAGTGTCGACAGAAAAAGGAATGAATGGCAACTCGGGCACCCCACCCTGTCATTGCCCCAGCCTCTGCTTGCCACACACCTGAGAACTTGCACCTGAGAACTTGCTGTCAGTGTGAAGCTAGTCATTCTCAACTGTGACAGGCTGTCTCAGAGAAGATCATCAAATTTGGAATTTGTACATTTGAACAGAACAGAGCCTCTTCTGTCTTTCCATGAGATGATAGACAATCCGTAATATCACACGGAATTGCCCTGTCGAAGTTGAAAGAAATCAGGAAGACCTAACCCAGGTTGTGTCACCAAGCTGACTGCTTTGTGTCTGCAGCTGGCTGCTTCCGCTCAATGAGGCCCCAGCTCTTAACCCAACTCAGTCAAACCCGTGGAGCAATCACTTTGCAAACTCAAAGCCTGATTTGAGTGCAAGTCGAATTTCTCCCTACTTGACTTTACTCAGTTCGATGGAAACTCTTACCTTGCATGAACACAGTGAAGCTTTTAAATTCCGTTCAATCCCGATGATTGTGATTTACTTGTTTGTTTTGGTTAACCTTCTCCATGTGGTAAAGGGGAAATATCAGAAAACCCCCGGGGAGATTTAACTTGCAACGTGAAGAAAACTTTCTTAGTGTCACAGCATGTTTTCCAAAATCAGTGTGTGTGCCTATCTCAGTTATTCTGTGGCTTGGAATGTTCTGATGAAATTTTGCATTCTGTTTATTTGTAGCATGGTTCTAAAGCAACTTTGTGGCTATGCTGAGGACATCAAGTACACTTTTTGCAACACTCAGGTTTACCCCGCTCCGAAAACACAGCTTAATCTTTGACCTGCTCATTGACAGGCTCAACCTGAATGTTGACAGGCAGTAGCCATCTGCTACAGTGTGGCATTTTCAGATTAATTCTTCCCAACTCCCACAGACACCCCTCTCTCCCCGCCAACTACTTGTGCAGATTTATAGATGTCACCAGCTGCTCTATAGCTCATCAGGGAAGCCAATTTTTTACGGAGTGTGTGTCTTAATGCACGAGGTGGTGCACTGATATTCACAATGATGAGTGTCATCCATCTGCGCAGTCGTACCCATGGTGTCATGAAAGAAAGGAAAAGGACTGTTTTCTAGCAAAGTTCTGAGCAGGGCACTTAACTGAAACTGAAACCATTCAGATCCTATTCATTAGTTTGACCACCCACATGTGAGATCATGATTTAACAATGAGTCATAGAGTCATACAGCATGGAAACAGACCCACTGGTCCAACTCATTCACACTGACCAGAAATCCCAATCTGATCTAGTCCCATTTGCCAGCATTTGGCCCATTTCCATCAAAACTCCTATTTATGTACACATTCAGATGCCTGATCAGATTTTGCAATGTGCTGAGACTGGGTACCTCAAATGGTCTGTTTGTGGATGGGCTCCCTGACACCAGTCCCCACTATGGGTATCACTGAAGGGTGGGTTAGTGATGGACAGGATGGCTGCTGGATTTAAAAATCCCATCTATGAGGCAGTTTAAAATCCAGCCCAATGACTGGTTTCAGACTATTCAGGGCAAAACTGAAGCTTTTTCCTTTCTTTAAGGACAAAGTTTTCTAACTGACCTGTGTGTTATTACCTACCTCTGGAGTACATGGGACTTGAGCCTGAGTCTACTTAGCTCACTGCACTACCAACAGGCTCTTCTTTTTCCCCTATACACTAAGTGCTATTACATACAACTGAGCATCTTTCCATCAAAATCACCATGACTTTATTTTTAACAGTTATTATTCACCACCATCACCCCTTTTACCTTTGTGTGATGATACAAAGCAGATGATATTGAGTCAGCAAACTATTCCTTTTATCTCTCTTGATATTTACTTTCATTGACCTCAGATATTGATCTCCTCCTTTGGTGTTTGATAATTTGATCCGTGATTCATTCATCCTTTAGCGTTTAGAATTTTTAATTTTAAATCTGTTTTTGAAACTATTGGCCAATATCCTGAACTGAGCAATTTTACTGTCCAATCTGTCCCTATATAAAGATACTTAAAGCTAAACGGTAGAAATCAAATATTTGAAAGGTTAATTCAACTTTTATATCAATGTCCCTTTTAAACATAAACAGAGAATTGTTTAGCTTTAGGAAATGTCTACAATTATTTAAACTATAAATGTTAAGACTGGATAGAGCAGTAGATTAGTAAACTATCCTTTCATCTCAAGATTTGAATTTTAACCTAGTGAAGACCCAGACTCATAATTCTGAAACAATTGTTATGTTGTGTTAGTCCTATATAGGCATAAGGTCAAAACTGCTTGTTGCTAGAATAAGATTAGACTGCTCCATTTATTAGTAGATTCTTTGGGAATATCTGACAACCCTAGTGAGGAGGCAAGAAAGTATTGGGCTTAACTGGTTGTTAAATAACGTAGGAGGAGAAAATGAGGACTGTAGATGCTGGAGATCAGAGCTGAAAATGTGTTGCTGGAAAAGCGCAGCAGGTCAGGCAGCATCCAAGGAACAGGAGAATCGACGTTTCGGGCATAAGCCCTTCTTCATTCCTGAAGAAGGGCTTATGCCCGAAACGTCGATTCTCCTGTTCCTTCGATGCTGCCTGACCTGCTGCACTTTTCCAGCAACACATTTTCAGCTCCGTTAAATAACCTATTTCATCTATCCAGTTAGTCCCACTAACTGGCACTTTCTCCATAGCTCTGCAACTTTCAGATTCTCAATTATAAAATTCCCTTTTCAAAGTCTCCATTGAATCTGTTTCAGGCCTTGGTTTCCAGATCACAATAACTTGTGTTTTTTATTCTCCATCTCATCCCTGGTTTCTTTTGGAGTTATTTCAAATCTGTGCTCTTTAGTTATACTGGCATATCCACAAATGGAAACAGTTACTTTTTGGTTTTTCGATCAAAACGCTTCATAATTTTAACTTCTATTAAATTATTTTTGAACAAATGCTGGTCCAATGAAAGCTTCGCTATATTAATGCATGCACCTCATCCATTGTACCTTTATGAGTAAATCTCATTCTTCTGAAAGTGTCCCATCCAGAATTAGCTGCAATATTCCCATGTGGCTGATGTTGATATGAGGGCAGCATTTCTACTTTGAACTTAAAAGTTTCCACTGTCTGACCCTGGTAAACACCAGATAGTGATCTGTGTCATGATCAATACTGTGGTAATTGTACATGTTGAGAGTCACAGTTAATGATGTTCAGGCCTGAATGTTGCCAATACCCCGATCTTGGTTATCTCCAGGACACACTGTAACAGTTTTGTTTAAAACGAAGTGTTAGTTACACAAAGCTCGCCATAGTAGCAAAACTCAAATAGTGTTATTCTGTTCTCATTTATCTTCTCAGACTAAAATATCTCAGGCAGGTGGTCACGTCTCATGATTCACATTCACCTTCGTGCAGAATGCGGATCACCAGATGAAGATATTTTCAATGCATTACAGCCTTGGTTCAAACATGGACCAAGTGAGAGGGACTGCCCTTGGCATCAAGGCAGCATTTAATTGAATGTAGCATCAAGGACCCCTAGCAAAACTGGAGTGAATAGGAATCAGAGGAAAATTCTCCACTGGTTGAAGTCATACCTAGCAGAAAGGCAATTAGTTATGGATGTTGGAGGTCACTCATCTTAACTTTAGGACATCCCTGCGGGGGTTCCTCAATGTAGTGTCCCAGGCCTAACGATCTTCAGCTGCTTCATCAATCCTCTGTCATAAGGTCTGAGGTGGGAATGTCCACTGATAATGGCACAGCATTCATGACTATTGCTGACTCTTCACATGCTGAAGAGAGCAAGATCCAGACAATATTCTGGCTTGGGCTGAAAAAGTAGAAAGTAACATTTGTGCTACACATGCACCAGAAAATGATCACCTTCAGTAAGAAAGAATCTAACCATTTCCTTGACATTCGACAGCATCACTATCACTGAATCCTTGTCCATGTTTGATCTGATGACACGAGACTTCACGGGATGTGCAGTCAATTTTGAGGACTCCTTGCATAATTCTCACCACTGTGTCACCTCCTCTGCTGGGGTTGTCCTGCTAGAGGACAGCACAAGCTCAGCGATGAGATCTGAGTGGTGCTGGAAATGGTGTTGTCTGGGACATGAATGTATGATTCTGTGAGTATGCCTACATCAGACCATTGTTTGGCTAGTCGGAGAGACAGCTGTCTCAATTTTGGCAGTAGCCCCAGATGTGGGTGAGGAGATCCTTGCTGCTTTGAGGGAGTTGAGTTTGGTGTTGCTGTTGTTTCCCATGCCTGGGCTGATGCCAGATGGTGTATCCAGTTTCATACCTTTATTGAGATTGAAGTTATGCCCATTTTCAGCCTATCAAGTGCCATACAGATTCCAAATGTCGCCAAGCTGCAAGTCACCTGTCAAAGTTCTGGTGCTCCAGCCTGCAAATTAAATAGTTGGTCTCTTTTTTGTTTTTGCTTGTGCTGCTTGTTTGATTGGTGTGATGGATTCTATCCACTTATTAGCAGAGACTAAGTTCCAAACTTTCATTTTAACTGATGGATTGTGGCAAGTCAGTGTTTTTCTAGTCATAAGCTGGCTGACTTGAGCTGGGCATAGACTGACTAGTGGGTCACGATGGTCCCTCTCAGTGTCAGAGACAGCCCGCAGCAGGCATTCTTCAAGCCAATTGAGTTGAGCTTTTAACTTGCAACTGTTGTTTCCCCTGTTGTCTTGACACACTGCAGTGAAAACTGGAATGTCCTCTCCAGAGCACAAATCTATTTCTGGGGACTTCCCCAAGAACCAGTGCCCTCCTTTCAACCTTCTGCTTTGAGACCAAAGAACGTAAAGCACTGTGTTTGACATTAGCTTTGGTTACAGAAGTAGTTGGTTTGGCCTTCACCTTCAATTTAGACCTTGACTTTTTGCATAATACCGTCAAGGCAATGGAGATATTTGTCCATAACTGGGAGTTTGATTCATGAGTGTTAAGGTGTATCCACATGCTGCTGGCCAGCAGAGTAAATGCCTGGGTGCAGCTAAACCTCCTTTGAATTCCTCTGAAACTTTAGCATCGGCCTAGTTTTATTATGCCATTAGGAGACACTGCTGAGGACGGACCAAAAGAGAGGCTATAGACTGTTGAGGAGAGACTTACAGATTTGGCTCTGTTTTCACTTTGCTGCTTGCCAGCAGTGTGGGCTGAAAATAGGAAGCAAACTCATATTCTAGAACTAGCATCCAGTTAGTCATCCAGGACTAGTTAATACTCGGGACAAGGGTTAGAATTCCAGCACAGCAATTAGTGGAATTTAACATTAGCTTTCAATTCCAACTTTATTGATTAATGTTATGATGCCAGCTGATGGTACTAATGGGAGTGCCAGATCTCAGAAAAATATCTGGCTTGATAGTTGTTTTTTAAATTTAACATGGCAATTATTTGCTGAAGCATCAGCACAGATTTTCTTTAATAATAAAACAGAAGTTGATTACATGAAAGGAAAGCAATAATGTAGAACAGACCAACCTATCTGAATATAGAAGATGATTTGAAAGGTCAGAAAATACACACTAAAGCAAAATCTCAGCTATTCCCCACACCATCACTCTGGAGAAATCAAAATCAAGAAAGATTACCATTCTCTGTCAAATCTTTAAATTTGATTAACCAGTTAGTCCCGGTTCCCTCTTGTGAAGAGCAAAAGTTTCTTTCATGAATACTTACAAAACTGACAGCTTAGACTCCCTCAGCTTTCAATAAACTGCAAATTTCTAATCAGAAATTCCTGGTCTGGAAGTTGCACAAACTAATCTTCTACTGAGGTAACATATACCCTGAACAATTCTATTCTAAGACAGAAACTATACTTTTTTCTGACTCTTCTCTCAGCTGCTCAAAAGGTTCAATCTCGGTGGTATTCCAAAGCTAAAATCCATCCTGGATTATCCTAAAGTAAATCCATCGAATGACGCCTGAGTTTTACACATCAGGTCGTATACCGAGCATTAACACTCCAGGGGTCTCTGTCCTCTCACACATACTGGATTAGATTAATGTTCTGGATAGATGACTGACTTTGTTATTTTTTTAAAACTGTTCATAAAAGTAACCAACACCCAAATGCTACTATTCTTAAATATAGATTTTATACATATTTCAAACAGCCTTCATAACACTAGACATAGGAATGATGATCCCAAAAGTATAATCAATTGCTATAATCGATTTGGTGTATTAATGTATTTTAGAGAAAGAAATCTGCCATCCTGGCCAATGTGTGCCTCGAGACCCACAAGCAATCTGTTGGCCTCTTAACTGCTCTCTGAAATGGCCTAGCAATCTGTTTAGTTCAAGGGCAGTTAGGCATGGGCAACAAATGCTGGTGTTGCAACTATGTCCACATCCCATGAAAATGAATAAAGAAATCACATTGGACTTTCGACATAACACATTACTCTGGTTGCAATCTGACCTATAACTTGCAAAGCTTTAGCAAAACATTCTTATTGGAATCTATGACTCTATTTATAAAACCAGATATCCTATTCACTTTGTAGCAACCTTTTCCTTTGATCCTTTCATCCCAAAGATTGATGTACAAGCCGATTGCTGTATCCGTGGGTCCAGTTTCCACGGTTTCAGTTACCCGCGGTTTACCGTGGCCCGAACATATTATAGGGAATGTTCCAGCAACCATTAAACAAATGTGCAAAATATTGCAAAAGTGGAAAAGAAAGCAGTGATATTTTCCCAGAAATTTGTAATTGCTACTTTCTTCCAGTCTTGCCCTCACTACCGCCACAACCACTCTCCCACCCATTGACTCCCTGCCCCGCTTCTATAACTGTCATCTACATCAGGCACTGGAATCTATTATGAAAGGCCAATAATGACCAGATGTTAAAGAAATGTTACACACCCTGACCTGGCCACATAATTTAAACAGATACTGAGGATTTGCATTCTTCCTTGTTAAATCAGCTCAGGCGATGAAGTTGACCGAATATGGAAACAACTTCAGCCTGCGAATGGACGGCTGACTGCTTGCTGGCAAAATCTGCTGGTGTTGTACCATGTCCATATGTTCCCAATGTGGTGATAAATGACATAATAAACCTTTTGATTATGTCAATGCACAATAGTTGGCTAAAATTAACACGGCCCTGAAGCATTAAATAGTCCAACTTTACCGACATTACTTTGTTACAAAGTTTTGCCATGAAATATCGGATTTTCCTGAGTTGCAACAAACAGGAACAACAAGCCAATAAAAAAAGTGTGTAAAATGGATTTATGTCCCTTTAGACTCCAAAGATTTCAACTTTATAAATATTTGCAACAAAGGCACATGTATTGACACACAGATTTAAGGGCTGCTTATATTGAATTTGGTTTTAACCTCCATGGTTTACTTTTCCCAAGGATAGTTTTGGTCAGACGGGTTTACCCAAATGATCCCTTGTAGAGAATTACATCCAGATTGTCTGGAAGGCTTGTGGGTTTGTGCTGCTCACACGATCTTAACCTCATGTATATTCTTTCGGTTGTGGATTTCTCGAGCATTGCTCGTTATTCACACTCGGCACGATGTGGGCTCCTTAACTTGATTTAAATGATGCATACCCTCCATGGCCTAATTACAACTCACTGATTAGAATATATAAAAGCATGTGGCAAATTGCTTTTTCCCTGACTTTCTTTCTTGTGGCTAAGCATAAAATGAACATATCAGTTTTGTTGGCAATAATGGCTAGGCTATTGACAAATTAAACCACCAAATTGGACCGTGTCATGCTATGAATGGATGATGTAAATTTGTTTTGACTACAGCTGATGCTTGAGTCAGAAAGTTTACTGCATGTTGTATTACTACCAGCAACAGGCAGATGTTTTAAAGATGTGCTAATTTGCATTGGTTCAATCAGTCCTTGGTACGTTCTCAGAGGTAATAAGTTTTAAGTGAAACAATATAATTCCAAATGCTATGACCATGATTTTGTTCATACTGTGGTATGGTAACTGTCAGGTTTTTTAAGAATTTTTAATCATTGTGCGGGAAGATTTCCTGAGGTCTCTGGTGTGTAACAAAATTGTGAGCTCATTCTTCGTGAAAGAGTTTCGAACTCCATTCCATTGAAATGACAGGGGGTAAATAATCACCCCTTTCTGGTATTAATGGCAACCTCAAGGTCTAGCACTGAAGAAGTGTTATAGTGTAATGAATTCCATACGGTGTAATGAATGACCTGTCTTTGGAGCTTTAATTTGTTGCAAAGCCCCTCAAAGCAGGTAGTGCTTCCCCAGCACTAAAAGCTCACTCTGTTCGCAGTTTGGTACAATCCAATTACTTGCTACACTATTTCAGAGGGCAATTAAGAATCAATCACATTGTTTTGGTTTTGGAATCACATGTAGGCGCCTGATGGGTTTGTATCGCAATGCACTCATTTTTTTGAATTTAAATTCAACCTTCAGCTAAGGTGAGTTTGAACCCAGGGTTACCTGTGTCTCTAAAACTATTAACCCAATGATAATACCACTAGACCATCATCTCCCATCTACTTAATTGCTCATTTATATTGTATCCTTTCCAGTTCAGCTTCTTGGAACAGCCCATATCCAATAAAGTCAGTAATATAGCACGTTGTGCATGATCTGCAGAGAGAATAGACTCAAAGAATCAAAATAATTCTAGCCTTTTAATGTTAACCTTTCTTGATTTGACAGATATATACATTCAGAAGAAAACTTGACTGACCTAAACCTTGAAAGAGTGTGTAACTTTTCTTCATAAAAATGCATGCAACATCAAGTAATGATGGTAAAATGGTAGAAATATTTGAATAGTTACTGTGACCATCAAGGTGACTAAAAAGGTAGACATGGCAATGGAAGAAATGATGTAAAGACATTAAAGATAGCAGGTCAGGAGATAATTGACAATCTTGTATAGAAGGAATAAAACCTTTTTGCCCAGAAGGATGTCAGCGTATTAAGGGAAGTGAGGATTGAGACACAAAAGCACTTTAGGTAATTCACATAACTTTTCGACTGTTTGAATCCCTGCAGGATGGAAGCAGGCCATTCAGCCCATTGAGTCTACACTAACCCACGAAAGAACATCCTACCCAGACCCACCCACTACACTATTTCTGTAACCCTCCATTTCCCATGGCTAATCCACCTAACCCACACATCCCTGGACATTATCGGCAATTTAACATGGCCAATCCACCTAACCTGCACATTTTTGAACTGTGGGAGGAAATCAGAGCATCTGGAGAAACCACAGAGACATGGGGAAAAATGTGCAGACGCCACACAGACTGTTGCCCAAGGATGGATTTGAACCCAGGTAACATGAGGCAGCAGTGCTAACCACTGAGCCACCATGCTACCCCTTTCTATTTAAAAGAGGGAGGTAGTACAAGTTAAGGGAATTATAGATCAGCTGATTTAGCATTGATTATAGAACAGGAATATAACCTTTAATCAAAGATGTAATGAATAATTGAATGTAATGGAATATCCCTTCCTCAAAAGCTCACATGCAGCACTTAAAACTTTGCTGATTGTTGCGATGGTGGTTACTTCAATGTCTTCACACTTTTAATGGAATTGGCCTGGTCTTTGCAGGACAAGTCCTACATGATTCCTGAGAAGAGTTATGAAGTATGGGTTTAGTATGGAGTGAGGAACCTGAAAGAAACTTTCAGAAGGTGTTGAAATGTTTTGTGAAATAAATAGATATAATTCATAATGAGGTCATCTAACAACTATATCAACAGAAGTGGACTGAACAAATGGCCTGACACCTGTTTGCCAGATGACCTCACTACAAATGTCTGACTGAGTTTTTGTAATGATTAATGGACTCAGTCTTTATATCTGCAAAGGGTAGGGCTGGTTTAGTTCCATTGACAGTTTGATGAGATTGTAACAATGCAATCATTCTTTGAATATCTGCCGATTTAGACAAGACTAAGAGGTGTGAAATATCAAAACATTCTTCAATGTGATTTTTCCTGGTTGTTTGATTGAATTCTTATGAGATAGAAGAGAAAGTTGCTTTCAAAGAGAATATATTGAATGCATTTTTTTTTAACATGAGCACATCTAAGCACTGTTTGTGAAACCCTCATGCATCCGAATTCTGATTTGACACTGATATCAGAGTCCTGATCCAAACAAGTAATTCTGCCTCATGGTTTCTAGGTGAAATCCTCAATGTCAATGAATGCTATGGACTAATTTCCAGGCATTGATTGTGGCACCAGGTCATATATTTTGGGGGTAAGCCAACGTCCACATGGTCAGCTTGCTCTGCTTTAACATTTTAGGCTCTTTAATTGGTATGAGGCAGGACTTCCAAACATTTATAATAGGGAGTCAGCAGCTCCACACTTCACCAGGAATGGTGGCCATTGCTGGTATTATGGGAGATGTGGGATGAAAGGAATCATGGGTGGCCCTCAATCCTGGTAAGTGCAGGAATTCATCAGGTTGTTTTGGTAGGCTCGGCAAGGTGGTTTTAGGGAACCATGTTGGAGAGGGCAGTGTGGATGTGGAGATGCAAAATTGTGAGTGTGCAAATTCTTGATTGGGCACAAGGACCACCTCCTTTCACCAACCAGCAGCCTGCAGATTAAACATGCTGGACTGTATGATGGGTGTAGGCATCTCTTGCTAACTGTTAAATCTGGGTGGTTGTAGGATGTGGCCCTAATTTGGATACTAGTTGCTCAGTGACATTATTTTCATAGAATTGTGATGGTAGACAGGCTGTGGATTGCCTGGCACCCTAACTGGTGTAAAATTCAACCTGTTTTCAGAGATGCGGCAAATGGTGAAGAAACTGGATAAACAAAAATAAACATTGCTACAGCACCCTGGGCATAGTTCATTCCAGTTCCAGGCAGGAATATTCCAAATGATCAAACTCCCAGGTGCAGGGAGGTGAACTGGCTCCCCTTCTATATTCAGCCAATCCCTACCTCCCAACCTTCATCACCCCTCCCCCTAGTCAGTTGCAACAAGGTTAATTTGGAAAGGATCCCTTCTCTTGCAGATACCTTTGTTCCACAAATTACTTTTATTTTGAAAGAAGCCAAGTTACCAACACTTACTTGATTAACAAAAGAGGTGAGTTTATTCATTGTTAAATGTGAGAAGAGCTAGTAATTCAATGCACATATAATGAGAGGTGAGCCTAAAATGAAAAAAATTAAAAATCATAGTTCTAGGGGTCAGTCTATAAATTATTCATGAACAGCATAGCGTTGAATGTTACAGTTGTTGCAATAGACAGTAATGTTGAGAGTGGCAGGTAGACAGATGATTTTTGAGATTATTGGTTTTGTAGGCTGATTGAAGTTCCTTTCTCCTGGTTCTTTTTTTCAGCTGGCTTGCAGCATTTGCAGTGAGAGATTATCTTTGCCTGCAACACAGAGGTACCTAAGGGATACTCCTTCCACGGGGAGACAGTGAGGACTGGAGATGCTGGATATCAGAGTTGAAAAGCCTGGCACTGGAAAAGCACAGAAGGTCAGGCAGCATCCGAGAAGCAGGAGAAATGACATCCCTTCATCAACTGGGATATTCACAGTCACCAATTCTTGAATCCAAGCAAGACAAATAAGTTAGAAGATTCTTTTCACATGGAGAATTGTCAGTTACACAGACAAGAGAACTCAATCTCACTTGTCTCTGCCAATGGAGTTGATACATATTTTTAAAATCTCTTTTCTTTTTTCTATAGATTTCTGGATGGTAAAGCAGACATGTGTGCAGGAGATGGCTTTCTGCTGAGAGGGGAGATATAAATAGCCTCTTCAATTTCCCTTCTTACTACGTCATCTTCCTTACATGTGGAACATTTCATGCGCTTCACATAATTGCTGATTTTAATTCTTCAGTCTTGTGTAGCAGTCCTCCTTTTAAAACAACAATTTTGGAATTAAATGTCAAAAAAAGATAAATACTTTGGGGTTCTGATCCATTGTCATAATAACATAAAAGAGGTGTATAATAGCAATTGCTTGCCCTTAGTTGGATAATTAGTCTGGTGCAAAGGCAATATTCTTATCTATTTAACATTGACTTTAATTAACTTTTCAATTTTGTGGCATGTTTTGTAAGATTAATATGAGATTGATAGATTAACTCAAGATGTTCCCTGTTCTAGCCAACTCCCACATATAATGCAATTATGTAAAAATATATTAGCAACAAAATAAGGATAATTTTTGTTGAGATTGGAATCCTGGCAAAAGTATCACACATGTTGTTCATAACCTATCCACACAGCTATTATAAAAATATTTTCAAGTTGGGACTTCTACTGCAACTGGGAATGGGTGCAGTTTGCCAACTATGTGGCCAACTCAAAGCACAGTTGTATATGCACACGATCTTTTAAAAAAAGCAATGAATGCACTAAGATATGTATATTTGATGGTAGCTAGTCAAGTAGAGAAGGCATTGGGAATACCTAGCTTTGTAAATAGGAAGGAATATTGAAATGGAAAGCAAGGAAATTATGATCAATCTTTTCAAATTACAAGGCCTCAGCTGGAGTATGATGTACAATTCTGGACACCCCATTTTAGAAAGGATGTCAATTACCTTGGCAAAAATACAGAAGTACAGTGTTAGTTGATATCGGAAATGAGGGACATTAGTGAATTGGTAGGTCTGGGTAAGTTAAGATTACTCTCCCTTGAATGGCTGATTAAAGTGAGAACTAGAGGAGTTAATCAGACATTTGATAGAGCAAGGCGGATAAAGATGCTACCTCCAGAAAATGGATTGGGAACAAAACGGTTTGCGATTTTAAATCATTGGTCTAAGAACTAAATAAATTAGAAGATTCTTTTCACATGGAGAATTGTTCATTGTTAAGGTATGAAATGCATTCTCTGGAAGAGTGGTAGAAACAGATTTCAGAGCTTTCAAAAGGCACTTGGACATGTACTTTGAAGAGTATTCCACATATATAAGAATGGATCATATGCATGTATTTGCCATTGTCAATGACTTCAAAAGTAAGTCGATGTGTGTTATATTTTAAAGTATCTGTTCATCTTCTGTGATGAAAGCTACGATTCAGGTGAAAAATCGTTTCGGTAAACAATGTTGTGTTGGCCAAGGAATGACGTCAGCCAATGGGTGAAGGGCAAAAGCTTCAGGGCCAATCACATGAAAATGAATTTTACCCAAAGTAAGAGGCATGGCAGGCATTACACAATTCTGAAAATTTTAGAAAAGAAAGTTAAAGAAGTAATGCAAGTTAAGTGATGTTTTTGATTTTTAGATTCAATTTTCACATCGATGGCAAGGTTCGTGCCAAATCTGCCCCTGTATCTATCAATCACTGAAACTTGATTTGCACCACAGAAGTGATTTGGCTTCAAAGTGGACCGATTTGTTAAGTCTATGGATTAGTGCCAGAAATAGCCCATTGAAATAAGGGATACTTTTCCAATACCTTTTAAATTCAAAGGGAAAGTAATGATTTTGGCATTGCTCCATATCTCATTGAATTTCAGCTTCTGTTAAACACTGAGACAATTCATACCTCAGGTTCTTGGAGATTTGTTTTTAATTATGCTGCTTTGCACAGGTCATACAGGGGTAAGAATGTACCAAGCTCAGAAAGAATAATTGCTTCTAGATAATTCAGTGTTCACTGTCTTCCAGCCAATCCTTTCTCCAAAACATTTGGCTCAAGCCTAATCTGAATAACCCACAACTCCATGCTCCAGCCCTCCACCTTCTTTGATTGAACAGTTCCACTAAAGATCAATAATTCATTTTAAAAACATCAAAGAGGTAGCTAATGATATATAGCCCATATGCAAATCAACAGCAAACATTGTTGTGCATACTTGCATTATTGCTGATAATTTGGTTTCCCTGCATTATAAGTATACTCATTGGTAAAGATCATAGTCCTTACTGCTGTGCTGTATGACATAGAGTCTGATATAGGTGCCACATCAAGACTCTGGAATGCTTCCACCAAAGACAACAAAGGTCCATCATGAGAGTTTGATGGCAGAACAAAATCACAATGAGATTCTTCAGTGTGTTGCGTTCAATAGCATTGACCAGATCTGTGGCACAGATCTTCTGTAGTGAACTACTTCAGGGAAACAACAAGGTGTTCAATGCACAGGATACAACTACACCCGAAAAACCTATGCATTGCAGACACCGATCCTGGAAAAGCATTTTATCTTACGAGCTCAATTACTGAAATTTTGTCCAACATCTTTCAAAGTCAATGTCTGCCAAATCCCAACATCCCTGAGGAAAGCTGGAGAAGGCATAGTTAATGAAGGCTCCCCTTCGCACCAAGATGAGTTGCCTGTTTTGTGGAGATCTGTGCCAATTCACCGTTGGTCTTCAATTATGCAAAGACCCACAGAATATAATGAAATTGCTAACAACTCAATAATTTATCAGAACAATGAAGGGTCCACCATGATATTCATTTAAATCTGAAATATTTTGTATAACCATGGAAAACAATAATATTTTCCTTTTCTTCTACAATGACTTTCTTTTTGTTCTCCCAATTTCTCCCACAAATAAGGACAGCAAATTTCCTTCTCTAAAGTGAATTAAATGGGTTTTCATAACAATCATCTCACAGTGATCTGTAATCTTTTCATTGAATTCTAATTCCACCATCTGCTGTGGTGAGATTCAAACTCAGGCTCCTAGAACATTACCCAGGTCCCTTGATTGTTAGTCCAGTGACTATTCCACCAGGTCATCACCATCCCATTTTCTAATTAAGTGTTGAAAGGCAAAATTAAATTTTCATTAGTAAGTGGTGAGCGATCTATTTCCATGTAGTAACATCCTCATTATAATGTATTAAGCTTTATTGATATACATTTTCTTGTTCTCCTACCTGCTGTAAAGACAGTGGATGGTGTCAATTCCCAACCTGGAAGTCAGAGCAGTGATCTGGCAGCTCAGCTCATCACTTGCCCTCCATCAATCACCATCATCTCAGGGCATGCTCCATGAGCAATTATGATATATACGCCCCCATCCACCAGGACCTTCAGGCCCTTATTGGCAAACTGGGTGCCAATTTACTCCTGTCCAACATGCTTGGGTGAATTAACAGGAACTGTACAGGGTAGCTGCTCACTACCAGCACTTAATCAAGGTCCATGGCTGGGATTTAAAGATGATGTGGCACCAAGAATCCCAGGGGGAGATTTCTAATTGGCCTAGCTCTAATTTAAGATTATGTCCTAGATAAGAAGCTACACAATATATAAAGAGTATATGAAGATGTGTGAAGTATCAAATGTCCTGGTGTGGTAACAGTGTCATGCATGACTACACAATACATCAATGAATTGAATCTTTCATTTCTACTAATCGCATGGTCTAACAATGCCCTGAATGCAGATCTGAAGTTCTATAGCAATCAAGATTGTGATTAATGTGGAAGTGAATATTTGAAATCAACAATAATGGCAACTAAGGTTTCAGAATTTCAATGGCAACTGTCTTGGTGGTGTTATTGTCTGGAGCCAGGTAATCAGATTCCAGTTCAGATTCCTAGCTCAGCGCAATCCATCTGGCCCTGACATTCTTGTTTCAGTGCAAATTTGAGTGGGTGAATGAATAAGGAACTAACTCAAGGAAAATAGGGCATCAATATCAAAGTATTTGAGAATTTCATTGCATTGCATTGACTGAACACACAAAGTGATAGAAATAATTGCAATGTGTTTCCATGTTGTTATGAATGTACTGCACGCTCAACAAAGTTATTTATGCATTTTAACCTCTTCTATGTATCCTTTGTAGTTTTCTGAAGTTTTCAATTGCTCAGATTCAAACCCATTGATTTTTTTTTATTTGTCCTTGGGCCTTGAAATTCTTGATATTGTAAATGTATTCACTGAGAAACAATTTTTTTCATGCAAATCTGTTACCATGTACATTCTTGAGTTTAAAAGAAATTTTCCTATGAAGTCAAGTTGAAAGCTGGGGATTCATAGATATGCCAATATGTTCCCATTGCCTCCTGCTTTTCCAAAAGGTGGCTTATATTTATAGCTGGTAAACTTCATGACAGTGGAGGTAAGTCAGTTGAACTAATTAATTCTTCAGTTATCTCACCAGGACAATGGAATACAGGAGCCAAACAGTATCTGTAACTAATCAATCTCAGGCTACATAGATGCTGAACAGTTTGAATCTTCTGGAAGTCTAAGGCTTTGAGGGTCCCAGTTAATGTACGTAAACCCGGAGGCAGTGGGGTCAATGGTAGAGAGGATGGGCCGAGGATGGTCACCTTGGGCACTACCTTGTGGGCAATTACCATAAGCCTCTCCTCCATCTAGGTACAGAATGATGCCTCCATGTCTCCCTGAGAAGAAGGACAGCATGATGTGAGTTTCATGTGCCTCATCCCCAACTTGCCTAGCCACTGCTGCTTGGAGTCAATGTCAAGAACATCAGAGTGCATTTTGGAGCACATATTGGTTTAATGTGTGACTACTCTCTCAATGGTAATCTTTAATCTCTCCACGGAGCAGGTCAGATGCTCATATACCAAGACACAACTCTTGGTGAACATAGACTCCTCCACTGTATACATAAATACCTATCCCCAACATCCCTGTCACATTATTTTCCTAAGGTTTGCTGCATCTTTAGCTGACATTACGTGCTAAAATCTGAAGCCCATTATCGATGTGCCTGTTCCCCAGCAATTCTCTGAGTGTCTGCGACCTTGGTTTTCACAGCCTCTCTGAGCATATGCAAAGCCACTGAGCTGCCCTTACAGATATATGGACGCGATTCCAAATGTGTGACCCAGGTGGATGTACCCACACTGGTGGAGGGTGTGGGATAAGTGGATGACAGTCCAGCCTCTGGGTCACTGGTGTAAATGTCACCAAGGGTGGTATCTTCACTCTGTTGGTGTGGAAAAGACTTGAACTCTGGATTGCAAAGAGGAGAACAAAATGACGCAAATTTTAAGTTTCTGCAGAAGCTGAGTGGGATGAAGGTATGGGCGTGGGATGGTGGAAGTTTTAAAGTCTTTATTTGAAACTGCTTGTGTGTATTTTCCATATGGAGAATCCTATCAAGAGTCACCAAGACAATAAGCAGAATGAATGCTTGTTTTCTACTATTGGTTTAATATGTTTTACTCAGTTTCGTTAAAATTGAGGAATAGATATAATGCTATGAAATGCAAGATTTCTGAATTGCACATATTCCCTGTGCTTGGTAGCTGGTGGTGCAGATTTCAGAGAGGCTATCTTTGGATGTACCAGGAACAAAACACACTGCGAAGAAACTCAGAACATCAGACAGCATGCTTTATAGAGAACATCCGAGGACAGGCAAAATCACCAACACATTCCACCCTGACCTTAAATTTACCTGGACCATCTCTGACACCTCCCTCCCCTTCCTGGACCTCTCCATCTCCATCAGTGACGACCGACTTGACACTGACATTTTATACAAACCCACCGACTCCCACAGCTACCTGGATTACACCTCTTCCCACCCTACCTCTTGCAAAAATGCCATCCCGTATTCCCAATTCCTCCGCCTCCGCCGGATCTGCTCCCAGGAGGACCAGTTCCACACAGAAAACACCAGATGGCCTCCTTCTTTAGAGACAGCAATTTCCCTTCCCACGTGGTTAAAGATGCCCTCCAACACATCTCGTC
>NC_057718.1:35288778-35291517 GCF_004010195.1 Chiloscyllium plagiosum | reverse complement strand
CTCCCCCCTCTCCTCCCTGACCTATCACCTTCATCTCCTTCCCCACTGACCTATTGTACTCTATGCTACTCTCTCCCCACCCCCACTCTCCTCTAGCTTATCTCTCCACGCTTCAGGCTCTCTGCCTTTATTCCTGATGAAGGGCTTTTGCCCGAAACGTCGATTTTGCCTGTCCTCGGATGCTGCCTGAATTGCTGTGCTCTTCCAGCACCACTGATCTAGAATCTGGTTTCCAGCATCTGCAGTCATTGTTTTAACTCGTGCTTTATAGAGAAACAGAGTTAAGGCTTCAAGCCAACAGCCTGTTATCAGAACTGGAGAGAAATAACAGTTAAAGAATTTTTAAGACCTTGAAAGGGTTTCAGGCATGAAGAAGAAAAGAAAAGATCTGTGATAGAATGGAGACCAGGGTAGATTACTCACAGACGATTTCATGAAGCAATGGCCAAATAGAATGCTAATGGTAATAGTGAAGAAACAAAGAATTGCTGCACAAAACAAGAAGTGTCTAAGAAAGAAACAGGATGAAGATTAACTAACCAAGATAAAGGTGAAGAAAAATTGGGGGAAAAAAATAAAACCTGAAGCTAGGATTCTGACCAAAACCTGATGAACACAATCTTGGGATGCTGCTTACAGACTTAATGGAGGTGCTGTGTAAAGTGGTCACCCAGTCTGTGTTTAGTCTCGCTGGTGTGGAGGAGACACATCATGAGCAGTGAATTCAGTATACCAAGGTGAAGGAGTGCACTGAACTACAGCTGGTAGAAGAGATTGCCTTGGACAATGAGAAGTGGTGAGCTGAAAGGGCACATGCTCCATTTCCTGTACTAGTGCCTTAAACAAGAACAAAACTAAACTGTCCGGAGAATTGAACAGCTCTTGCCAATGCAATCCTTTAAGGTGAAGTTGGTCAATCAGGCTATGTGTTGTCTGACATTTGATCTAAGCTCACCCATGCCTGGATCTCAGATCCATACAGGCATATTTTCCAGTGGACCATCATACAATACTGTTGCTATGCCCAGTGAAGACATGTGATGTTCACAGAATTTTTTGGAAACATTTTTGCTTTTAGAAATGGACCTATAAATGTGAAGATGGCTGTCATGGGTCAAGTGATTTCTGCAATTTCTGAATGGACTCCAAGATTTCTCAAGGCTTCCAAACTAAATGCCCATGTGTGGAGAGATTCCCTTGAATGGGCATGCCAAAACAAAACATGTTTTGACAGAAATTTTAAGGTGGGGAGTAAGGGACTCAGAGAAGATCTGAGAGAAAAAAAAATCAGCAAGAGGGTGGTCAAAATATGGAATACACTGCCAGAAAGGGTAGTGGAGTTGGCCATACTCTCAATGTTTAAGAAGCATTTGGATGAACACTTAAAATGCAAGGGCATGGTAGGCTTTCGATCAAGTACTGGTAAATGGGATCAATATGGTTTAGTGTTTGCTAGTCAGCATAGACACGGTGGAGCAAAGGGCCTGTTTCTATGTTGTATGACTGTAAATGATTTGTGAAATCTACACCTCCTCTGGACCTTATCCTGTGGACCTTATACAAAGCTTAATATCTTTGGTCTGTGACACTGACTCTGCTTGAAAATAGTAATGACTTTGAATTTCAAATCATTCGAGGTGGACAGCAGCATTGATCAGATGGCCACCTGACCACAACTGACCACAAATAATGAATCGTATTACTCCCAGAATCATGGAAAAATCACTTAGTCTGCAATCAACCTAGCAAGGAACAATAGCAGCAACAAAGTCAGCAACATCGATGTCTTAAAACTGGAGACTGCACCTCTCTAAGGTTTCCAAATCTGTTTCATTTCAAGTTCGCCAATACAAAAACATGACCTCCTAGTAATAAGACTACAAGCTTTGTAACATGCTGAAAAATCCACCTCTTTAAGGAATCTTGCAATGACTTTGATTTGGAAGTTTAGTTATTGAATTTCCCTGGAAGACTGCAGGTTGGCTAATGTGGTGCCACTGTTTAAGAGGGGTGGTAAAGACAAGCCAGCGAACTATAGACCAGTGAGCCTGACCTCAGTGGTGAAAATGTGTTGCTGGAAAAGCGCAGCAGGTCAGGCAGCATCCAGGGAACAGGAGAATCGACGTTTCGGGCATAAGCCCTTCTTCAGGAATCTCCTCTGACCTCAGTGGTGGGCAAGTGGTCGGAGGGAATCCTGAGGGACAGGATGTACATGTATTTAGAAAGGCAAGGACTGATTAGGGATAGTCAACATGGCTTTGTGCGTGGGAAATCATGTCTCACAAACTTGATTGAGTTTTTTTTAAGAAGTGACAAAGAGGATTGATGAGGGCAGAGCAGTAGATGTGATCTATATGGACTTCAGCCAGACGTTCGACAAGGTTCCCCATGCAAGTCTGATTAGCAAGGTTAGACCTCACAGAATACAGGGAGAACTAGCCATGTGGATACAGAACTGGCTCAAAGGTAGAAGACCTTTGGAGGTGGGTGGTGGAGGGTTGTTTTTCAGACTGGAGGCCTGTGACCAGTGTAGTGCCACAAGGATCAGTGCTGAGTCCTCTACGTTTTGTTATTTACATAAATGATTTGGATGCGAGCATAAGAGGTACAGTTAGAAAGTTTGCAGATGACACCAAAATTGGAGGTGTAGTGGACAGCGAAGAGGGTTACCTCAGATTACAACAGGATCTTGACCAGATGGGCCAATGGGCTGAGAAGTGGCAGACGGAGTTTAATTCA